>NC_140170.1:118027833-118307482 GCF_963971535.1 Notolepis coatsorum
GTGCTCCTCTTTCTCTTGTCCTCCTCTCATGTACTCCCTCTTCCTCTTGTTCTCCTCTCATGTGCTCCCTCTTTATCTTGTCTCCTCTCATGTCTTCCCTCTTTCTCTTGTCCTCCTTTCATGTGCTCCCTCTTTCTCTTGTCCTCATCGCATGTATTCCCTCTTTCTCTTGTCCTCCTCTCATGTGCTCCCTCTTTCTTTTGTCCTCCTCTCATGTCATCCCTTGCTTATTTTTGATAAAAAATTATGATAAAACATTTAAAATATTCGCTGTTCATAAATGTTCGCGTTCTCACACAGAGTTGTTACTACAGATGCCAAGCTCTGTATGCCACTGGAACCTCAACTTGGTAGCCTATTGTACATGTTGAACAGAAGTTCAAAAGGACATTTGTATATTTGGTTGGTGACTGGTGATATTTAGTAAAGAGAAATGTGTATCTTTACTAGCAGTCATAGTTGTGGTAGTAGTAGTAGTAGTACTGTAGTAGTAGCAGTAGAGGTAGCGGTAGTATTAGTAGTAGTAGTACTTGTAGTAGCAGTAGAGGTAGTGGTGAGGGGTGAGTGACAGTATTACTAGTAGCAGTAGTATTATTATTAGTAGTAGTTTCAAGTTTCAAGTTTCTTTATTAGTTGTAATACAAAAATACAGAATACTTTTATATAAAATGCTTTTTTCTGTTTTGCTCCAGAGATTGTGCTAGATAAAAATAGATAAGTATAAAATAAGTATAATAAGTATAAAATAGAAGTCAAGTACGTAGACAAAAGTGTTCAATATACATATATACAATATACAATGCAGAGTAGAAAAGTAACTGAGTTACAATACAATATACAGTACAATGCAGAAATGGGATGAGGTACAATTTAGGTACAATTTACAGTAAGGTGTAATGTGGTATGAGTTGTAGTGCAAATACTTTACCAATAATATAAAGCGTGTTAAGTGTCTAAAGTGGGTAAAGTGGGTGCTGCAGTGAGTTGTTTGTTTAAAGTGAGTGTGTGCGTGTGGATGTGTGTGCTGTGAGTGTATTTGATGGTTTGTTACATAGTGTTATTGTTATTTAGCATCCTGATGGCCTGGGGATAGAAGCTTCTTCTGAGTCTCTCTGTGCTTGCCATGAGACTCCGGTATCACTTGCCTGACCGCAGCAGTTCAAAGATGCAGTTGTTTGGGTGGCTGGAGTCTTTGATTATTCTCTTAGCCTTACCCATGCAACACTTGTTGTAAATGTCTTAGAGAGTGGGAGGCCCACCTCCAATTGTGCGTTTGGCTGAACGGGCCACTCTCTGTAGTCTGCTACGGTCTTGTGCAGTGCTATTCCCAAACCAGGAGGTGATATTGCCACTCAGGATGCTCTCTATTGTGCATGAGTAGAAGTTCTTAAGGATCTTCTGACTCACTTGGAACTTCCTTAGGCGCCTAAGGAAGTAGAGGCGTTGCCGTGCCTTCTTGATAACACTGGCAATGCGTGTGGTCCATGTCAAGTCCTCGGATATGCGGACTCCGAGGTACTTAAAACTGTTCACTCTCTCAACCGGTCCCCCGTCGATGCTGAGGGGGCTGTAGTACCTGACCCCCAACCTCCTAAAGTCCACAATCATCTCTTTTGTTTTGCTGAGTTGTACTAGTATTAGTAGTAGTACTAGCAGTAGTATTAGTTGTAGTACTAACAGTAGTATTAATAGTAGTAGTACTAGTAGTAACACTAGTATTAGTAGTAGTAGTATTAGTAGTAGTACTAGCAGTAGTATTAGTAGTAGTATGTTTTTATGGCTGCTTTGTAGCGCTTTTATCCAAAGCGCTTTACAATTTGTTAATCACATTTTACCCATTCACTCACACATTCACCCACCGACGGCGGAGGCAACCATGCAAGGTTCCAACCTGCTCATCGGGAGCAATTAGGGGTTAAGTGTCTTGCTCAAGGACACATCGACACGCTGCCCGGGAGGAGCGGGAATCGAACTGGGAACCTCCGGATTGCCAGACGGCTGCTCTACCTCCCGAGCCACTGTCATATTTGTAGGAGTACTACTAGTAGCAGTTGCATTAGTAGTACTACTAGTAGTAGCAGTGGTATTTGTAGTAGTAGTAGCAGTAATAGCAGTAGTAGTAGTGGTGGTGAGCGGTGTGTGATGGGCTGTCAGGTGGCTGTGAACCCATGTTGTTGCTAGTACATGGTATTGTTATTATCTCACTGAGGCACAATGATGGACATTGCTTGTGATGTTTTAATGCATTATACAGTATGTGTTTGCTCTGTTCACATGCATAATATTTTATATTCTGTGACATATGTTCAAATGTGGGTTTTCCTGGAATTTAGATTTACAGCAAAAGTGTGCATGTATGTTTGTGTATTTGTATGCGTGTGTGTGCAACCTCCTGCTCAACACCTCCAAAACCACAGAAATAGCCATGGATTTCAGATCTGCCAAAAAAACACACAAACTCCTACTATCAATCTCTGACCAATCCATAACTCTGACGGACTCGCTCAAATTCCTCTGCACCCACATCAACAATAACTTAAAATGGGACACCAACATCACCTCCACCACAAAAAAGGCCCAGCAGCGCCTGTACTTCCTCAGGCAACTGAGGAAGTACAGGGTCAAACGCCACACTGGTCCAATTCTATACTGGCCCAGTGTGTGTCACAGGACGTTTGGTATCGGTGCATTTGAAACTTCAGACCCGGATACAAATCAAGCTTACTATAACTCCTATAGAGACAACAACAATGTACACTGTGATTTTTTTGTGCTAACCCCCGTGTGAGTGAGTGAGTGAGTGAGTGAGTGAGTGAGTGAGTGAGTGAGTGAGTGAGTGAGTGAGTGAGTGAATGTCGTATCTCTCTATCTCTCTCTCTCTGCCATGTGACCGTGGCTTTCTCTCCTTTAGAGCAAGCACCATTCTCTCGTGCTCTCTCTCTCTCTCCCTCCATCCCTCTCTCTGTATCTCTCTCTCCCTCCGTTCACACACTATGGGCTAGATCCACAAAGAATGGATTGCACGGAGCAAGTTGCACCCTTACTTACAATTCATTATTAATTGAGAATGGGGGACCCTGATGTAAACAAGACGAAAGTCTTTCTCTGGTCTGCATCCCCTTAACAATTGTGTGTATTGAGCCGTACTGTATTGTACCCATTCTGCAATATGTTAATACAATTTTCATTCAATCAATCACTTGATTGATTGAATGAACGTTTTATTAACAGATTGTATGTGTGTGTGTGTGTGTGTGTGTGTGTGTGTGTGTGTGTGTGTGTGTGTGTGTGTGTGTGTGTGTGTGTGTGTGTGTGTGTGTGTGTGTGTGTGTGTGTGTGTGTGTGTGTGTGTGTGTGTGTGTGTGTGTGTGTGTGTGTGTGTGTTTGTATGTGTGTGTAGCTGCGGTTACTTGGACAATGTTTCCTCAACCTGATTGAAATCATTCAGATTGGACATTTCAAATCAACCGTTTACATGGACCCTAAATAAGCTGAACCGTGTTTACATGGCTCAAAGCGTGTAATCAGAATATTACAGAATATTTACCATTACTTGTTTGACATGATGGCCAGAAAGACCTGCATATATTTTGCCCCTCTTGCACTCACCACCTATTATGCTGCTTATTCTGCATATGAACTTGAATACTCTGCACAGCACATGTTGAAATCAAGTTTAAGTTTCAAGTTTCTTTTTGTCATATGTAGCTACTGTTAACACAAGGTCAATGGTACAGTCAGCTCAGCAGTAGGACTAGATGTATTAGAGCATTATTTTATCTTTATATGTCATATACAGATCAAATAAAATAAGTAAGTATAATAAGAAAATTAAATGGATAACATAGTACAAAGTACAACTCTATATATGAAAATGAGGATTTGTAAAAGTAATACGGTAAAAAGGTAATAACTGTCCTTACGTTTGTTGGTAGGTGCAGCCAAGCTTCTGTATTCTCCACTTGCACAACCTGAAAGTAGGCACTTCCGGCTGACTTCCGGTTGCGAATGGTACTTCCTGTCCCATCCAAATACATTGTTTTTAGCTATTTTTCTCCCGTTATTTAAACAACTTTGTCGTCACAGAGAGGCAATGAAACGTTTGTATTATTATAGTATAGAATGTATTTAATAAGCAAACGTTTGTCAGCAGGGCTTTTGGGCTGTATTTCATGTAAAAACGTTTACTGTTAGTTTACTTGCTCACGCTAATTAAGGCTAATGCTGGCTAACAGAAGCTAGTGCAAGAAACGACGCCACAAAGTATTGTTTATAGTGCATTTCTTGCCACCTTATAGCATTTGTACATTTGTATGACAGTCTATAATGCTCCTGTGAGGTTTTTCCGGACGTTTTGGTAATGATTTTCACTATAAAATCATATTTCTAAATGACAGGAAGTTGATAAACTGGCCGGAATAGCTTTGAGCTAACGATCTTTGCCGATGCATTCCATTCTAAACGTAACGTTAGTTGTTCAAAACATTACCTGTCTATATAATTTGTTCCTCAACGTTATATAGACAGGTAATGTTTTGTAAACTAACTGCAGCCTGCTACAGTTAGAAGCTAACGTTAGCCAGCAAGCTGCAGCCTGCTACAGTTAGAAGCTAACGTTAGCCAGCAAGCTGCAGCCTGCTACAGTTAGAAGCTAATGTTGAGGAACAAATTATATACACAGGTAATGTTTTGAACAACTAACGTTACGTTTAGAATGGAATGCATCGGCAAAGATCGTTAGCTCAAAGCTATTCCGGCCAGTTTATCAACTTCCTGTCATTTAGAAATATGATTTTATAGTGAAAATCATTAGCAAAACGTCCGGAAAAACCTCACGGGAGCATTACAGACTGTCATACAAATGTACAAATGATATAAGGTGGCAAGAAATGCACTATAAACAATACTTTGCGGCGTCATTTCTTGCGCTAGCTTCTGTTAGCCAGCATTATCCTTAATTAGCGTGAGCAAGTAAACTAACAGTAAACGTTTTTACATGAAATACAGCCCAAAAACCCTGCTCACAAACGTTTGCTTATTAAATACATTCTATACTATAATAATACAAACGTTTCATTGCCTCTCTGTGACGACAAAGTTGTTTAAATAACGGGAGAAAAGTAGCTAAAAACAATGTATTTGGATGGGACAGGAAGTACCATTCGCAACCGGAAGTCAGCCGGAAGTGCCTACTTTCAGGTTGTGCAAGTGGAGAATAGTCTGCCAGATGGTAACAGGACAAACAGTCTGCGTGCTGGGTGGCTGTGATCCTTGATGATGCGTTGTGCCTTCTGCAGACAGCGCTGATGAAAGATATTCGGAATGGCTGGGAGTCTGTTGCCAGTGATGTGCCGCCTCCACTACTCTGTAGTGATTTGCAACAGTTCCCATACCAGGCCATGATGCAGCCTGTCAGCAAGGTCTCAAAGGTAACATTACACCTATAGCGGTTTGTGAGGATGCTGGTGCTCATGCCAAACTTCCTCAGTCTCCTGAGGAAATAGAGCCACTGGTGACAACTGTGTCCATGTATAATGTCCAGGAGAGGTGGAGAACTTGAAGCTACTGACCCTTTCAACCTCAGCCTCACCAACGTAGATGGTTTTCTGTCTTTTGTAGTCCACAATCATCTCTTTAGGTTTACTGATGTTGAGAGAGAGGTCCTGGCACCAGCTGGTTAATGTCTTCACCTCCTCTCTGTAGACCATGTTGTTGTTCATGATGAGGCCCAGGATGGCCGTTAGCAAACTTGATGATGACATTGGAGCTGTGCTTGACAGCACAGTCGTAGGTGAACAGGGAGTACAGAAGGGGCACACAACCCTGTGGTGCACCCGTGTTAAGGGTCAGCAAGGAGGGGGTGTGGCTGCCGATTCTTACCACCTGGGGCCTGCCCGTCAGGAAGTCTATTATCCAGCTGCAGATGGGGGTCTCCAGTCCGAGATCAGCAAGCTTAGAGACGAGTTTAGAGGGAATGACGCTATTGAATGCTGAGCTGAGCTGAGCTGAGCTGAAGAGCAATGAAGAGCATTCTCACATTATGTTACCTTTGTCCAGGTGAGTGAGTGTGGTTATCATTTTGGCTTAATTGTAATAGTTCTATGCATAATTTTCAATTGCATTTGTTTCAATAACTCGTTTAACAATTTTATATATTAGGGGTGTAAAGGTACACGTATCCGTACCGAACCGAACCGTCTCAGTGTCTACCGTACCGTCCACTGTACCAAAAACCTGTACCGAACCTTGACTTGAAAACCGAGGTACGTACCGTAACGTGGTTTTTGTGTACCGTTACACCCCTAATATATATATATATATATTATATAAGCAGAAAGTAGACAATTGTTATATAATGCACAATACAGGTCATCTGTATTGTCTTGAGATAATTGGCATCTAGCCAGGCAAAACACTACATACTAAAGTTAATTTAAACAACAAACAAATACACAGAAAAATGTGTGTGTGTGTGTGTGTGTGTGTGTGTGTGTGTGTGTGTGTGTGTGTGTGTGTGTGTGTGTGTGTGTGTGTGTGTGTGTGTGTGTGTGTGTGTGTGTGTGTGTGTGTGTGTGTGTGTGTGTGTGTGTGTGTGTGTGTGTGTGTGTGTGTGAGAGTGAGACGGGGGGGGGTCTTATACAGAAGTCACTTATTCAGCAGATGCATTTCAATTGGAATGATTGAGTACTTGAATCTGCCAGTCTACATCCTTGGGGTGTACAGTATAAATGTAAAGTCTATGATGGGAAAGTCACTGACAGGAGAGCAGATTGCTACAGTATTCCCTTGTGTTCACTCACTACCTGTTTTCACAGCACTGCTGCTGACATGCACATTTCCAGACCAATACATGCAAGAAAAGGTTTCTCTGTGTGTGTGTGTGTGTGTGTGTGTGTGTGTGTGTGTGTGTGTGTGTGTGTGTGTGTGTGTGTGTGTGTGTGTGTGTGTGTGTGTGTGTGTGTGTGTGTGTGTGTGTGTGTGTGTGTGTGTGTGTGTGTGTGTGTGTGGGTAAATCAAATCAAATCAAATGTATTTGTAAAGCCCGCAATCATAATGTTACCCAGACATTTTAAGGGTGCTTTCACATATAGTTTTGGTGGACTCGGTGCGGTTCTGGTGGTGAAGTTGCAACATGGTTGCATTCATCATTTGGTTCGTCTGCATTCACACAGCATTTTGTCAGGCGCACCAAAACATTCTGAACAATGTCACGCGGTCGAAAATGGCGCTCGTCTATTGGACAATAGAGAGTGGAAATGTGTGTGTGTGGCTGCGAGCCCGCGCGTGCGCGCGTGTGTGTCTGTGTGTGTGGACTGCGAGCCCTCCAGATCAGCGGAGGCAGAGTTTTTTATTTTGACGTGACATTGATCCATTGTTCTATTGAAGCCCATTACCACCATCCTCTCGCTAAACAACTTGTACACCGCGTTGTTTTTATGAGTGCCCACAAGTAGCTGTTTTATTTGGTCTTCTGCCCATATGTGTACAGTGTGCTTGTTTTGCAGTGAATGCCGCGCGCCTCGGTAATAATAGAATAAGCCGCGTTTTTTCTTCCTTCTACCCCAAGATGCACAGTTAGATATATAGATAGATATATAGATAGATAGAGAGATAGATGCAGTGAATGCCGCGCGCAGTGGTAATAATAAGCACTTCCTATATTTGGTCCGCGTTTGGTCCGATGAAGCGAACCGAGACCTATGTTTTTGGTCGGACCAGAGTTCGTGTGTTTGGTCCGCGGACCGAGTTTGACGCGCATTCACACAAACCCGAAAAACCGGACTATTGAATTCTGGTCCGATAGTCCGGACCAAACAGCCCCTGTGTGAAAGCGACCACATTTAACATTAGACCACAAGCAATCGCTGAGAATCGGCTTGGGTTCTAGTTCTATAATCTGCATGTCATTCATTACGCTAAGCTGCATACTGAAAGCACAGCAATTATTGTGTGAATCATGAAGATAATTTTGTGCAAGCCTGCAGATGACTCTTTTGTCATACTAAATGTGTTACAGTGTGACTGTGTTTATGACTGTGTGAGTCGAGTTTGTGTTTCACTTTCAACATTTATTTTATTATAAAAAAAAATTGCATACTGGTTTGAGGACCATTAGCATGCACCAGCATAATTAAGATGAAGGTAATCACGCCCACAGTCTCACCCTTTGTGTGTCTGTATGTGTGCGTGTGTGTGTGTGGGGGGAGGGGGGCTCTAACAGTGAGTTCAGCCAGACTTTAGCCATTACAGTTGTCAGCGCTGACAAGTAACTTGTAGCGTAATTTTTTTTTTTAGATATTGGATGTATCACCATGGTGATGGTAAGAACGTCATTGTGAAATAATATAAAGAGAGCAGGGTTGCTTCAGACCCTTGTTATGGATGAAACATCAGTCACTCATTTATATTTTCATTTATATTTGTTTTATATTCAAAGTTAATTATATTGTTTACACTGTTTACTTTTTCTCATATTTTTACATTAAGATTTAATTGTATTGCCTATGTATGTCTTTCTTCTATTACCCTGCCCATACCTGCACCTCCCCTCCCCCATGCTGCTATGATGCCCTAGATTTCATCAAGGGGATCAATAAAGGAATATCTTATCTTTAATCTGCCGATTAAATCAAAGCCTAGCTATGCTACAGTACTTGCATTATGAATGTTAGTACAAAAAGCATCAACAACAGCAGTACAAAAAGCGACCTCAGAAGTCAGAACTTGACAACATGCCTGACTGCATGTTGGAAGTTTTTGTAATCAAAATAATGTAATCACTTGCAATACCCTTTAACCCTGTGCATGTCTGTTTTTTTTCTGGCAGTGGGCATTAGAGAGTGCTAACTGTAGTTGCAGCATTTTGTACCAGCGTCCAAACTTTCCCCAAGACAGTTTTCTTGTATGGGACTACATTGTAATCCTGGTGCAATTCATTACTCTAGTCTGTTTGGATCAGTGGCTGTAACGGTGATATCAGGAGAGACTGCAGCATCAGAGGAAGCATCAACGCCTCACAAAGAGCCTGGCTGGATGCCTCTCTTCCCCTGGGGGGCCATCTGTGGAACGAGTGTCACAAACACACACACACACACACGCATGCATGCCACAATGTATCAGTAATTCAA
Source organism: Notolepis coatsorum (assembly GCF_963971535.1). Taxonomy (NCBI): domain Eukaryota; kingdom Metazoa; phylum Chordata; class Actinopteri; order Aulopiformes; family Paralepididae; genus Notolepis; species Notolepis coatsorum. The sequence continues at coordinate 118,036,962 of NC_140170.1, forward strand.
AACAATTGGATACATTTAGTAATTATTTGAAGCGTTGGGCCTACACTAGGCTTCAGCATTTTAGTATTTAAATACATCATTATTAAGCAGCAATAAATATTTTAAGAAACATGCAGGGGAAATCCAAAAAGCCCTCTAGGGGTTCAACTAGTGGAAATCCCACCTGTATGCTCAAGTGCAACAAAGTTATGTGCACAGACACACAGACACACACGCTTGCATGTGCAGTCACTTTCATGCATTATCCTGGCCTCCCTTAACCTCTAACAGTCATGCAAATTTTGCATGAAACACCTGTCGATTGCATACTGAAAGTAAATTGGATACTATTCTGGAACCATTTGTAGCAGATGCACAAGTCTGGCCTCTTTTGAAAGGAAACGCTCTGAATGTTCTTCCACAACTGGAATCAATACCAGGAGTGCTATTGCCATAGAGTTTCAGAGGTTTGAACACACTGAAATTAGGGCTGGGCGATATGGCCTCTAAATGATATTGCAATATTTTTTGGCTACACGATACACGATATACAGTATATCGCGATATTTTGACATTTCCTCTAAAGCACTTAAAATGCTTGATTTAACCCTTTGATGCATACAGTCACGCCAATATGATGATTATAATAGTCCCTGCAACATATGTTTGAATGAAGTTTCTAAAATCAAATGTAATTAAAATAACAAAAAAACATCTACTGTAAGACAATTTATATAAAAACTCTTTGGTGCCTAAGACTTTTGCACAGTACTGTGTTTTCTATCCACTTTATCCAAAAACACACACACTTTATATACAGACTACTGTGAGAAAATTATAATCACACACAAAGGGATAATGCCTTATAGCAGACTTAATGATTTTTTTATATTTCAGATAATGACATTAAATGTTTATCATCAACTATCCAGTTAGTATTTATAGTGTAACGTTTGGCTACTTTAAATCATTGAACGTAGAGAGCGAGAGAGCGTGATGTATTAGGTTTGAGTTTGAGGTTTGAGTATCCTAAATTGCCGTAGTTGATGATGTGACACCAGGTTGTCAACACACAGAGTTGGAACCCGATGCATGAAGCGATATAAAGAAACGAATAGCCAATAAATGTGAAGTTATCTTTGAACCTCTGTTGTCAAGCCTCGTCAATATAACCCACCCTCCCCTTTCATGAGTCATGTTAGAACGTTAGTTAGCTTAGCGGCTAATGTTAGTCAATTGCATGTCATTGAAGGTCTGCGCTGCTCTGTGTCTATAATGAAATGAGAGGAAAGCGCTGTGCTAAAGCAAGTCTCATCTCAGCCGCAGCGGCTTAGAAACTGACGTGACAACATATACTCGATGTTCACAATATAGTAATTTACTACATCTCATGTAGAACAAGCAGTAGTATACTCGATATATATCGCCCAGCCCTAACTGAAATAAAAAAGAATAATACATTTCCGTCTGAATTATTTTGCAAACAGATACCTGCAGATATATCTACTCTATAGTTATTACCTGAAAACATGTCCAAAGTCGATAACAATATCACAAACAATCTTTATGTAATGGTATGTTTAGGTGTTTTTCCAAATATTTGTGAGAGGAGTCAACACTACCTCAGTCCCCTCTCCCCTTCCTCCACTAATCTCTAGTCACATACACCACCCCCACCCCTTCTCACCCCCTTCTCACACAACAACACATAAACAACAGACCACTGCAACAACAGATTTGTTAGGGTTTGTAACCGACCTCAAGCGCAACGGCACAGAGAGAGTTGTTTCAGAGTTAGCCAAAGCAAGGGCGTATTTATTCTCAGAGTCACAAGATTGAATTAAGTTGAGCAACAGAACAAACAGGGAATCTGGCATGTGAAGATTGTTGCGGCTCTGCAGATTCTCCCAGTAGGTGGTGGTGAGGAATTAGCTTGTGACGTCTGAAGCCGCTCTGCAGATCCTCCCAGCTTACACTCCAGGTGGAAACGGAGAGAGAGAGAAATCTGAGTTAGCCCAGCGCACAACAGAAACAGAGAGGTGACTGATCCAAATAAATATCCAAGTGACTTGATCTTCGGTGTAACACACACAGTAAGCAGAGTCCAGAGAAAAAACAATACGGTAATCCAAAGTGTACATCCAACACAAAAAATAGGTGAGAACAGTATAAACAAAACGGGATCTCTTCGGTGTTTCACAAACACACAAAAACTGGTGATCCAAAAAGAACTGTTTCCAAAAACTCACCAGAGCGCAACGCGTAAAGCGGGCAGATAACGAGGCGCAGCTTCGAACGGGGAATCAGGTTCTCCACAGGGATTACTTCACGAAAGTCCTGGGGAGCAACAGACAGGGAACAGCGACGGGGAAGACAGGCAAATGCAGGAGTATATTCAAAACGATCCAACATTGATATTAGGGGGATCAGGGTATATAAAGCCACAGGGCGCTGATGACAAGCAGTGACAGCTGCGGGATGAAATTGATCATTGCTCCAGAAGCGTGTGGTGGGGAGAGCACCAATCAACACGGCACCTTACAGGAACGGAGCGTGTGGCGGGGAATGCAATTAATCAACAAAGTACCTTAAAGGAACGGAGCGTGTGGGTGGGGAGCGGACCAAACCTCACAAGATTAGCGCAATTTGCACTCTGGACTGGAGAGGGATGCACACGTTCATTCTCTGGCATACGGTACGCTTTTACTGCTTCTCCGTCTCAGAAAACCAACTCAAGTAAGATGACATTCTTTTCAGAATTGCACTGGCTACACAAACGGTCAATCATTTTGTGATTTGTCCAGTTATTGAGAGGTACATTTTTCAAAACTGACGCTCATTGGCTGTTTGGTTTTATAACCCGATATTGGAAGCACGTAATAGGTCTAGCAGTGTGTCAATCAAACAGTGGCCATTTTAGCAACTGATGTGTTGGTTGAGGGACAATAAATCAGTGTGACGCCGACAGACGGCTGTAATCTTGCTTTTTGAAATACCCATGATAGAGCCTGTCAAAGAGTTGTAAACTCTCACAAAACCCATATTTCGGCTTGAACACCATGTGTACTGTACCACGTCTTCTGTTTCAGCCTCCAGAGTACATAATTCCCCCAAGAACATGACACACAGGTTAAGTCATACAAAGTGAGCGAGGGGCTGGGCACGAGGCGTTTTAAATGCACACTGCAGTGGTAAATTGCCCAAGGCGCTTGATCCGTGGCCTTAACTCATTGACCGCCACACTGTTTTCCCATCTCTCATCTCAATGGCGCCAGCGTTATTGACAATTTTTGTGATGTTTGCGGACCCATCATGTGTTCTGTATTATAGCTATGGAGACAATAGTATGGCTCATTTGACAGACATTGTTTATAGTCCAACACTGACTAACCAGTTGATTTCTACATACTTTAGTTTGTGCGCTATTCCATGCTAAACATTGCCCCTTTCCAAAAGAAAAATTTCTAGATCGCGAGATATGACGTGTTATGTGCATATGCCCAAATCGTTCGGGCTGCTCGCCTGAAACTCCAAATATTTCCAAATCAAAGGTATATACCATATATATATATGTTTCTTCACAAAATCATCAAGGGGGGGGGGGGGTAGTTTTACCTCAAAACTGTGATCGTTACCAAAAGCATGTTTTAGGTTCGGTAAAATGGGACACTGTGATCGCTACAAAAGCATGTTTTAGGTAAAAAAAAATACCAGCAGGTTACCTAAAATAGACCTTACCTTAGTCAGAAGGTACTCCAAAATTAATAAATCCCAGTCGTCCCATCGCGATCGCAGTTACTCGTGTATATTGGGCATGGCTATCATACGGGAAACAATAGGTTTGAGGCATCAAATCTCAGACCGATTGCTATGTCCGGATTCACTTTGAGGGGGAAGCAGCCGGATGTACCTCAGTACTGAAAGATAACTGATATCCCCAGTTCAAAAGGTAGGCGATACTGCCACCTGGCAGGATTCAATCGGCATTGCAATTTTAACGTAGGCAGTGGTGCCAGGGAGACACAGGCAGCTCCGAGCGAGTGTTTAGAATGGGGATCAAAGGAAAAAGATAAAAAGGATCTAAAAACGAGAAAACGAGTTTTTGACGCTGAGCGGTTGGCGACGAAACACGAGAATACTCGTTTTTGGCGGCCAATGAGTTAACAAGCACTCTCTCCCTCCCAGCTAGTACTCAGAGCCCCTGTTATACTTAGCAGTGCTCTCTTCTCATTTGAGATATATATATTAGGGGTGGAACGGTATGCATTTGAACCGTGCACCGTTCAGTACGACCTCCACGGTTCGGGACATGTGTGTATTGTTCGGTTATTGGGATGCATTAGCTGCGAGCTAGGCTAACGTTACGTTAGCCGCGAGCTAACCGTGGAAATGTTCACAGCGAAGTGACTCCACGACACCAGTTCCATTAGTTGGGAAGGGGGGGGGGGTATATTGACGAGGCTTGTCAACAGAGGTTCAAAGATAACTTCACGTTTATTGGCTGTTCGTTTATATTATATCATCAGGGCTTCTCCAGGTTCCAACGCCATGTTACTTTTGACTTTTACTTCCTCCTGTGACGTCACTTCAAATACGGCTACCAAGACTCTCAAAAAGCAAAAGCGAGTCGAGTCGATTAGGTACCATGAAAAGCGGCATAAGAGAATACTTCATAATGTTTCATCAATTAAAAAGTAAATATATATTTAGTACACATATTATTTATTTTAAATAACACAGTGACTTTTTCTTTTTGATAAGAAAGTCTAGTGCTGGTTGAGCATATGCATACTTTATGTTGATGGCCTTTGTCTATAATGTGGCCACACAAATAGAAAGGTTTAATTATTTTGTTTGTTTGCACTAAGTTAATACTTTGACAAATGTTGCCTATATTGTTCAGTCGGTCTTTGTGTGCCAAACATTACTTTTTTTTTACCAAATAAATGAGAAGCATGTTTAAATCAGCAATGCCTCCCCTCTCTCTCCTAGCTCTAACCGTCACTGTCAAAATAATGTGCCTGATGTCAAACTGCCTCATTCTTTCTGTTTTTGCATGACTACGTCCTTGAGAATAACTGAAAAGTTGGATTCGATTTTTGGCTATATATCTTATGCTGATGTATGGTATTTTTGGAGTAAAAAAAAAAAAATAAAAACATATACCGAACCGAAAACCGTGATACGAACCGAACCGTAGATTTTGTGAACCGTTCCACCCCTAATATATATATATACACGCCTAGCTGTTTTTCAATGCCCATTTAGCAAAGAGACCTTCAGGCAGGGCTTGACATTAAGGCTTGTCCTATTGTCCGGGACAAGTACAAAAAATTGTCGGACAAGCATAATACAATTGAACTTGTCCGACCGGACAAGTAAAAAAAATAATAATAAAAAAAAAAAAAAAAAAAAAAAAAAATATATATATATATATATATATATATATATATATATATATATATATATATATATATATATATATATATATATATATATTCCCCAAACAAATAGTAACTTTATTCCATCTGATCAGAAAGTGCCTGTCTCACAGTGTCACACTGGAAACTCTCAATCTCTGTACATCAATATTACTTGTCTCGGACGCGTGTATGCTTTTACCAACGCAGTTGTGTTTCTGGGTTCCTGTTTTGCGCTCTGATTGGCCACTGACCTACACTCGTACGCCCCCCTCGCTATCGCCTTTGGGGCGTGAGATATGAAGACAGATTTAACTGGGTATAGGAAGGCAGTACCATACGAGCCGCAAATTGAACATGCAGTGACTGCGACAACAACCCAATAATAAACACTCGAAACAGCTATTACCAGACAATTACAACAGCAGTGTCAGGATCCGTGCTGCCAGCCTGGTTCGATTCCTGCACAGGCTGGCCACACTATCCCTCCGCCTCAGAAGGCCTGCCCTGCAGCTCCCTGTAGCGGACTCAATGTGTTACTCCATCTGTTAATCGGTTTCCATATGTTTAATCTCCTGTTGTCCTCAATGTTTACCTCAATGTTCAATATGTTTATTGTATTCCTGTGTGTGTTGCCCACCCTGTTTCCCGGTCTGGTTTAGTGTTGTATTTGTATGTATCATTGTTGTTCCTTACTGTCATGTTAGATATTGTTGTCATTGTTTGTTCTGTTCAGGTGTGTCTTGTTAGTGATTAGTGTCCCTATATATTCTGTCTGTTCCTGTCACTCCCCTGTCGGTCCGTAAGCGTTTCTTGTCACATCCGTTGTTATCCTTATCTGCCAGCTTATGCTGTGGTACTTATTATTTTGTTGTTGTAGTTGAAGCCAAGTAAAGCCTTTTTCCAACTACACCCCGTTGTGTCCTGCCTATCTATCTCTCTCATTCCTGTTATTGCGATTGGGTCCACACCACCAACAACGAATCCTTACAGAACGGACCGACCTGAATTGGACCCAGCAAGCAGGACAAGGGAGATCTGGCACAACCTCTTCCACCGGCCTCACTTCCAGCACGACCGCCGCGGCCAGCGCCGCCTCCACCGCGGACATGGAGCCCCAGGGAGCATTCCCCAGAGACCAGGCGTCGCCATGCCCGCTGAAGGGTCGTGCCTTCCGAGGAGCCCCCAGGACGAGGTGCGGCTCTCAACGCCGCAGCCCCAGGAGGAGACAGGGCTCCCGTCTCGACAGGTCCCCTTTGCCGCCGCCCTGATGGGAAGACTATTATGCGTGGCCTACCACGTGGCCTACCATGCCGAGACCCAGGAGGAGCGTCCTGGTCCTGCCGCCTCCCCCGGGTCTGCTTCCACGTTGGGTCGACCCCGGCGGCGACACGCTGTAGGGCGCTCGACTCTTCCGCTGGCTGAGTCAGGGTCTCTGGTCCCAGCCCCGGATCCTGGGTTGTTGCCGCCATCCCCCCGCCCCAGTCCCTTCTCCGGGCTTCTGTTCCTGTCCCCGGCCCCCCTCACCGGGCCCCTGTCTCCGTCTCCCGCCCCCCCCCCTTGCCCCAGCCTGATCCTGTTCCCGGTTTTTCTCCAAGGCTCTCCCCGTGTTCTCCCACTACTTCCCTGGGTCCCGGCCCCCCGCCTTTCCCGTGGCTGCCTCCGTTACGTCTGGAAGCCGTCCTTCGAGGGGGGGGGTCCTGTCAGGATCCCCGCTGCCAGCCTGGTTCGATTCCTGCACAGGCTGGCCACACGATCCCTCCGCCTCAGAAGGCCTGCCCTGCAGCTCCCTCTAGCGGACTCAATGTGTTACTCCCTCTGTTAATCGGTTTCCATATGTTTAATCTCCTGTTGTCCTCAATGTTTACCTCAATGTTCAATATGTTTATTGCATTCCTAGCCTACATGTTAGGGGGCGGGGCAAACATAGACCATGCATTTTTCCTATTACACTATTATTACTATGCACTATACCAGGGGTGGCCAACCCGCGGCTCGCGAGCCGCATGTGGCTCTTTGCCCGTCAATGTGTGGCTCTTCGATCCATAATTTTTTTTTTTTTTTTTATGTCATTCATTCCATAAGGACGTAGAATAAACATTTACAGATTTGTTTTTAAATGGTCCATTTGCATGTTCTTGGTATCTGAATCTAGGGACATCTATGGACTTGGAGACTTGTGTGACTGGGAGACTTGTGTGACTGGGAGACTCATGTGACTGGGAGACTTGTGTGACTGTGAGACTTGTGTGACTGGGACTCGTGTGACTTGTGTGACTGGGAGACTCATGTGACTTGTGTGACTGGGAGACGTGGTAAATACACAGCATAACATGTTTACAGGAACGTTTGGGAGTTGTATTTTGATTGTATTTGGAGTATATTTACTGACTGTAGTGAACTAGGCTAAATGTCTGCCCCACTTCCAGTGATGAAGCTAAGCTAGGCTAATGGTCCAGGCGTTCCCTAAGCCCAATGCATGCAGAGAGACGAAAAAGGTATGTATCTTCTAACATACTCCAGGGAAGATGTTAAATAAGCTAATTTCCCAAAATGTTGGAGTTTTTCTTTAACAATTGTGTGTATTGAGCCGTACTGTATTGTACCCATTCTGCAATCTGTTAAATAAAGTTTGCATTCATTCATGTTGTGTAGGCTATTATTATTAGGCCGATTTATTGTGTTCTTATTTAGTTATATAGGATGGCCTAAATATGTGTTTCCTGTTTATGTTCATGTTTAGATGCATTAAGTTATGTATTTGTCAACTTGTCAATGCAATTAAACTTTCAAATTTAGTTCTGCCTTCTTGTCTTCTTTTTAAGATTTTCCCATTAAAACACATGGTGACAACCAACCCCATAGTGTGTGACAACCATCCCCATGATGGGGTTGGTTGTCACAATGTGTCAGAGTGTCTTTGATAGGTGATTAACTCTTTGTTACAATACGTTGGACAATGAGAGGGATACAGATTTCAAGCCAACATCTTAAGCTTCAATTTAATGTAGGAATGACTATTGAAAGATCTTTTGATTATGAGCAATTCACACTAGAGTAAAAAGTGTGACAACGTCCCCCGTTCTCCCCTAACCAGTGGGTGATGTATTCAGCTTTAAAAGGGGTGGTAAGTAAGTAAGTAAGTAAGTAAGTAAGTAAGTAAGTAAGTAAGTAAGTAAGTAAGTAAGTAAGTAAGTAAGTAAGTAAGTAAGTAAGTAAGTAAGTAAGTAAGTAAGTAAGTAAGTAAGTAAGTAAGTAAGTATTTATAAAGCACCTTTCATACATGTTATGTAGCTCAAAGTGCTGTACACAAACATAGACATATATAACGATAAAAGCAATAAAGTCACAGTGATCAGTTAAGATCAATGTTTAAAATAAAATAAAATAAAATAAAAAAATAATAAAAAATAAAAAGTAAATTGAAGTTTTCCACACTTGTATGACACTGCATGTAATAACAGGTAGTTGCTGACCCCAATGCTTCAAAGCGTTTAAGCTTCAATTGTTGCCATGGTAATTGACGCCAAAATCTATATCCAACCGTTTTTTATATTTTCATCTTTCAAAAATAAGAATTAGCCCAGGAAAGAAGGCTAATTTTAATTATTAAATAAGTATTTAACAATAAGGCATATTGAAATAACAACACAACATTAATTTGTTATGAATCAACATGCACCAGTTCTTCTCACAAAAGGATATTTAGAACTTTCAGAAAAGCTATCTACCTATTTATTGGAGCTCTCATCTACCTGTGAGCTTCTCGATGAGGCTACATGTCTTCATTAACGTCTCAAATCCTTCCCCTTCCATGATATTTACAGGCCTCATGTCTTGAGCAATGGATGAGACTACAACATCAGTTATGGCTCTCTTTCTGTTATCTGTAATGAGAGTCAAGTGTTTTTTGTGAGATGCTGGTGATTGATGTGGATAAAACATCCATTTTCAGTTGATGCACCTGATAACCTGGGGCTCGGGAGGTAGAGCAGTCGTCTGGTAATCTGGAGGTTCCCGGTTCTATTCCCGCCCCTCCCGGGCAGCGTGTCGATGTGTCCTTGAGCAAGACAATTAACCCCTAATTGCTCCCGATGAGCAGGTTGGCAACTTGCATGGTTGCCTCCGCCATCGGTGTGTGAATGTGTGAGTGAATGGGTAAAATGTGAGGAACAAATTGTAAAGCGCTTTGGATAAAATAGCTATATAAATGCAGCCATTTGATAACAGAATGAACTGGAGGACCTTTTAAAAGACGGGTCAAAGACGGATTCCGATCCTCTTGAGGTGGAGATGAAATGTGGACCAGTAAAAGTCCCTGTTGACAAAGACACGAAATTAAGATTTCATGTAAAGGTCTACACTGACAAGAAGAGCCTTATTGTTTTCATGAGAAACCAATTTCACTATGATTAGGTCTGTATAAAGAGGCTATTTCATTTTGATTAGGTCTGTATAAAGAGGCTATTTCATTTTGATTAGGTCTGTATAAAGAGGCAATTTCACTATGATTAGGTCTGTATAAAGAGGCTATTTAATTTTGATTAGGTCTGTATAAAGAGGCTATTTCACTTTGATTAGGTCTGTATAAAGAGGCTATTTTGTTCGACTATAATTCTTCGTTGTTAACAAATACATGGTTTTTATTTGAGATATATTACAGCGGCACAGTGGTGTAGGGTTAAACACTGTCGCCTCACAGCTAGAAGGTACTGGGTTCGATTCCTGCTTGGGGACCAGGTTGCCGTGTTGCCAGGTATTCAGGTGTATCTCCCGGACCTTTCTGTGTGGAGTTTGCATGTTCTCCCTATGCTCGCAACGGTTTCCCCTCCCGATAAGATAAACCCAAAGGAAAAACATGCAGAACAGATCGCTAACGCTGTCGCGTCCCTGACGAAGACGGACATGAGAACGTGGATTGGTCCCCAGGCGCCTGCTCCCGGCTTCCCTTGGGGGGAAGGACGACGGGATGGGACAAGTGCAGGGAGACATTTCATCTGCGACTCAGTGCATGTGTGTGTGTGTGTTCCTGTGGGCCACCCATCTTGCATGTCTGTGTTAATCTGCATGACAAATAAAGACTTCTTTTTGTTCTTCTTCTTGTTATTTCTTGGCATAGGCTGCACAGGCTGTTTCTTTTTCATTATGCAGCAGTTTCATTTTTGTAGCTTATTGCACATTTTGTAGCCAATTAAATGTCAATGAAGAGGAAAAACCTTGAAGTCCGATTTTGCCTTTGTCTCTCAGTAGCATAGTAATTACAATATTAAAGCCTAATGATGCCATTATGTGATAAAGACATAATTAATTGATAATAACATCAGGTTTGGGAGAAGCATGTAAAACGAGGGTGAATGTTTGACATGCTTTTTACAACAACCTTGGGTTGAGGGTTGTGTTGGGCTATATGGTCAAAGGTGAGCTTGTTTGGTTCATGCAGATTATGTCCATGTATGATACAGAACCTGAGGAAGAAGTGGGTCTCTATGGTGTTCAAGTATACTCTATGGAGGCAGAGGAGACAAAACAAGAGATGTAAGCTTTAACAAGATATAAGCTGAATTCTATACATGAAAAAAAGCACAGTGTTGTTTTTGGTGATCAAAGTTGATAAGTTGATGAAGTGCACTGATCAGAAGAGAAATCGTTGTATTGATACATCCCTATGTCCCCTGTGTTGAACATGTTTCATACAGTATCAAGCCAGACTATAATGCTTTGTAGAACGTTTTATTTTTGTTCTTGATCCCCGAATGGTCACCATTTGGAGGTATGCAGAATACTGTCCATATAATCTGTGTTAACTGCTCAATTTCAAGACATTCTTGTTCATAAGGATTTATATATACAGTAATTGGCTCTATAATTGAAAATGCCCATCACTATTCTTAATCCCCAGTACACACGTGTGTTGCTCCCATTTCATTTTCTATATACTGTACTGTAGCATGAATTTATATTCATGAGCATTAAATGGCAGTGCTGTAGAACCCTTCAATGTGTTGTGTGTCAGCTTGTAGCTACATCATACAAAGCAGCAAGGACGTCACAAACAAACCTTTACACTAAAGACCAAAGATCCAAAGAACAATGACCCACCTCGGGCGCTGTGTGGGGTGGGAGGTAACACGAGGAAAGCACGGATACTGAAACACCACGTTCCGGGAACTGTATTTCACGAGAAGAAAGGGATATACTGTGTGACTATATTGGGCATTGAGACCTCCAAGGGACCTCTCTCGGACGAGACACAAGCTATGGGTCCTGAGTGCCTCTCAAATCAATGTTTTTTGGAGCATAGTGTTGCAGCTTCTACAATTCTTCTTTTTCTCTCTAATGGCCACATGACACATGAGCGGCCATCGGCAGTCTGCCTGCTGTAGTGAGGTTACACCCGGGGGTAACATCAATGGAGATAACATAGGGGCACGACAGGGAGAAAATCCATCGTGGAGGATTAGTCTCGGTCACAAATCAAAGGCTGGTCAAATTGTCCGATTGATCTCCACTGAGCGGGATAGCTTCTTAAGGTTTACAACTTGTGTAAGGGATTATAGCGTGTGGTAATAATGTGTGAGTCGTTAGAAGCTCTTAGACAAGTATACAGCAGCATATATAGCAATATGACGCCATTATTATAGCTGTATTTTAATTTAATATGAGTTTATTATGTTAGTTGGTAAGCACTTTTCTATGGAATTTCAACTAACTATGAATACCCTTGTAATGCTTTGTAGATGTGCATCATGAGTGAACTGACAGCTACAGGTTCCTTGCCTGGGAGGATGTGTGATGTTACCAGAGCTTATACTGTCAAGTTCGGCTACAGTCAGTGTGACATGACGAGCATTGTTCTACCTCTTAGCGTATTATAAATAGTGTCATGACTCACACACACCACGCTCATGCACACTCGTTTTCTCTTACACACACAGACACCTTTCTACTCTCTCCCTGACACACACACATTATTCATCCTTCCATCCAAGCACTGCTGACAGGTCTGTGTGCAGGGGTTATGTTGCATTCATCCTCCATGTCCTTCCAAGGATAGAGGAGGAAGGAGAGAACATCTGGACCTGACTGACATATCACAGATAGCTACAGTATGTGTTTGTGGATAGGGTCTTGGTTAGTGTTGGGATTAAGCTTAGGTTACGGGTGTTATGGTGATGTTATTACCCCTCCTGCTGGTAATATGTAGGAACTGTCATCTCGGTCTGGAGACGACCGGATGGCTACGTCATCAGATACGGCCCGGACTGTTGTGTGTCTGAGCGCGAGCTAATGGCTGGCAGTTGTATGTATATCTGAGAGCATAATAATAAAGCTATCTATTGAAACATGGTGATCAGAAGTGGTCTAGCTTAACACGCTAGAAAGTAAAGCAATTATGGCTGCTTTCGGAAATATCCCCGCTCCGGAGGGCATGCAGATGTCAGGAGATTCTTGCAAAAACTGGGAAATGTTCCGAGCAGAGTTTGAGGACTTTTCTCTAGCAACAGGTCTGACAGAGAAATCCGCGGAGATACAAGCCGCCACGCTGAGAAGAATAATAGACTAGGCAGAATTTCAGAAAATGTGCTTGTATAAAGTGCTGAAGGCATTTCGTGTTTATTTTTGGTACACAACATTTCTAGGGGTATTAAGGGGTGCTGAATCCAAATCTGCTGTATACCAAGCTCAAAAATGTCAAATAAGGCCTCAAAATTGAGAAATCCAACATGGCCGCCAGCACCAGGCCCTCTCTCCACAAAAACAGGTGCTAAACCCACAGTTTTTATTCTACTGACATGAAAGTTTGCACAGAACATCTGCACCTATGGATGAAGAAAGTAGGAATATAGCTGGGGTGCAACCATGAGTAACAGGGTGTTTTTGACTGTCTAACTGTAATCTTTGTATAGGTGAGGATACAAAAAATGACATTTCTTCAGTGTTTGCAGGAATACTACAGCAATTTGGTAATAACTGTACAGTGTTGGACACCAACATTAGAATCCCCCAAGTCTTAGCTTTCTTCAGGTACCAAGTTTATGCAAGTAGCTCTTATAAATCTGGATATATAAGCATTTTAATGTAAGCATGCTGTTTTAGGCGAATTTTCAAAAAATAAATGGTGGGGCTTAATGAGTTAAGTGTGACTACACAAGGTACAAACCTGAATTAAATGTGCTTTTGTAAGTTTTCTTACATACATCAACAAGGACGTAGTCACACCGGAGATTCAAGAATCCATACTTGGCGCAGAACACCTTGGACAGGCACAACTGAACATGTTTGTGGACAAACGTTTGTGTGAACCTCCAGATAGTGACCAGCACCTGAACCTGAAATCACCCATTCGAAAGAACAAAGCCAAAGACATTTGCCTCTTTGTATGAAGTTGTGCAACTTTCCAAGAACAAGCAAAACACCATCAAAGTGGACAGGCAGATTCTACAAATGCTCATCACAGCTTACAGAGCAGGTCGTAAGGTAGACCTTGACAATATCCTCCAGCATGAGCTCATGCCCATCTCGCCATCTCTGGCCACAACTAACGGGAGTCTACATTCCACCAACAAGTCTGTGTTCGCAAATATACTGACGAAACAAGTTAAAACCCCTGCAGATCTTACCCTTCAGGGACCCAGCTGCCTGGTCATTGATGGCCAAGCTCTGGTAATGGCACTCGGAAAGCCACCTGACACTACAACATTTGGTGACTATGCCAACAAGTTCACTGACACCGTGTTGAAGATGGGAGCAAAATACCAGAGAGTAGATGTCGTCTTTGACAGATACCATGACCAATCCATCAAAACAGGCACAAGGGTGAAACGCAAACAGCGCCACAGGCCAGTACGTCGTGAAATAAAAAACAAGTCTGTTCCACTTCCTGCCGATTGGTCGAGCTTCATGGCCCTTGAAGACAACAAATCAGATATCGCTCAACTACTCTCAAACCACCTGATAGAGCATAGCCCAGATGATGAACCTGTAGTTGTAGTATCAGAGAGGTTTGCTGAAGGGACAACTGTCAAGTCAACAGATCCAGATCTTGAAGTCTCCTCTCTGAGTGCTGACCATGAGGAAGCTGATACACGTCTGATTTTCTCATCCAGGCTCCAGTGGAAACAATCGTTGTGTCAGCGCGTGACACAGATGTGCTGCTTCTACTCTTGGCTCACTATGACAGAATCCGATGTACGTATCTCTACATGAAAGCTGGGACATCGAAGGATCCAAAATATTTTCCAGTACATGACATTAGAAAGCTACTATCTGATGATCAACTGGACACAATCCTTGCCTTCCATGCCCTCACCGGATGTGACAGTGTGTCCCAGTTCAGTGGTCACGGAAAGAAAACAGCCTGGCAGGTGTTCAAGCACCATCACACTGATCTTGCTGGCCTTGGGAAGGGCCCTTTCACAGAAGATCTTGTGACATCAACAGAGAGATTCATCTGCAAGATCTATGGTGTGCCTTGAGTTATTCTGCAAAGGCTGTCCACAAGAGACTCTGCCACCAACCTACATCTGTTCCTCCCTCCCCATCAACCTGGACCCCCTGCAATTTGCATACCGCCCCAACAGGTCCACGGAGGACGCCATAGCCCATGTGCTGCACACAGCAGCATCACACCTGGACAAGAGGCAGAGGAACTATGTGAGAATGCTATTCATCGACTACAGCTCAGCATTCAATACCATAGTCCCCTCCAAACTCATAGCCAAGCTCAGGGACCCGGGCTTGAACTATGACCTCTGCCAGTGGGTCTTGGACTTCCTGACGGGCAGACCCCAGGTGGTGAGAGCAGGCAACTGCACCTCCTCATCCATCACTCTCAACATAGGGGCCCCCCAGGGCTGTGTCCTGACTGAGTCCCCTCATCCACTCCCTATACACACATGACTGTGTGGCACAGCGGAACAACAACACAATCATAAAATTTGCTGACGACACAGTAGTGGTGGGCCTGATCTCTGCAAACGACGAGAGGGCCTACCTGGAAGAGGTTAAGGTTCTAGCGGGATGGTGTCAAGAGAACAGCATCTCCCTGAACGTCAGCAAAACAAAGGAGATGATTGTGGACTTTAGGAGGTCGGGGTCAGGGACTACAGCCCCCTCAGCATCGACGGGGCACCGGTTGAGAGAGTGAACAGTTTTAAGTACCTCGGAGTCCACATATCCAAGGACTTGACATGGACCACACACATTGACAGTGTTATCAAGAAGGCACGACAACGCCTCTACTTCCTTAGGTGCTTAAGGAAGTTCAACGTGAGTCAGAAGATCCTCAAGAACTTCCACTCATGCACAATAGAAAGCATCCTGACTGGCAATATCACCTCCTGGTTTGGGAACTTGGGCACTGCACAAGACCGCAGCAGACTACAGAGAGTGGCCCGTTCAGCCGAACGCACAATTGAAGGTGGGCTTCCCACTCTCCAAGACATTTACAACAAGCGGTGCATGGGCAAGGCTAAGAGAATAATCAAAGACTCCAGCCACTCAAACAACTGCCTCTTTGAACTGCTGCGGTCAGGCAAGTGATACCGGAGTCTCATAGCAAGCACAGAGAGACTCAGAAGGAGCTTATATCCCCAGACAATCAGGATGCTCAATGAATGAACAATGAACAATCAACACACCCACAGCGCACATACACTCACTTAAATAAACAACACACTGTAGCACCCACTTTACCACTTTAGACACACTTTACACTTTATATTTATATTATTGGTAAGGAAATTGCACATCATTCTCATTCCTTATTGCACCTCACCACTACAAGGTGGCACCACAAGCTAAGCTATACTTCACCATTCTTGTACCAGCTGTACTGTATATATAGATACACTGAACAATTTTGTTGTTTACACTTGTTTATGTACTTGACTTTCTATTTTATACTTATTATACTTATTTTATACTATCTTGTTATTATCTAGCACACTCTCAGGAGCAACACAGAAACTAATAAAGAAACTTGAACATTCACTTATATTGATATGGTAAAATAATATTTGTATTTTATTATATTATATTATAATCTATTCTATTCAGGAAAAGTGGCATTGGATGAATCATGCAACTGCAAGACACCTGCGACACCTGCCTGAATACGATTGATGACTGACAATGAATTACTGTACCTAAGCTACTGTACGCATATTAAGGACTATCTCATTTGCATAAATGGCATGTTGATTAAAAAAATGCAAGAGAAAAGAGTTTGATGAATAAATCCATGGCCTGGGATCATCCTGCTTTTCTTTCTTATTTGGTTGATGAGTTATGCATCAATAACAACCACAGTTTCTGCTATAAATATGAGTTTCAAGCAACATTTTCACAACTGATCTAAAATCAGGATATGATTTTAAATTCCTCATGTATGCAAACATATAAAAACACATTTCATTCATGTTTCTACCTTGTTTAGTCAAAAAGATATGCACTTAAATAGATTTCAGCCTGGCGTTGGCGGCCATGTTGTATTTCTCAATTTCGAGGCCTTATTTGACATGTTTGAGCTTGGTATACAGCAGATTTGGATTCAGCACCCCTTAATACCCCTAGAAATGTTGTGTACCAAAAATAAACACGAAATGCCTTCAAGGTTATGATTTTCTGAAAATTGACCCTGTCTATAATGGGCAGTGAGTGTCGGCATATTTACATGCACAATCTTACACTGACTGTTGACCAGAAAAAGGACCCAGCTGCCATTCTGGACGCTTTGGAGGACTATTTTAAGCCTGCGAAAAACGTTATATACGAGAGGTACATTTTCGGCTGCTGTAAGCAGGAGACAGACGAGCCGATTGACGGTTTCATCACGCGGCTGCGAGAGAGAGCGGCTACATGCGAGTACCGGGGGCTACGGGATGAGATGCTACGGGACCGGCTCGTATTGGGCATTTCAAGTGAAGGAACCAGACGCAGGTTGCTCCGGGAACAGGACTTGACATTGCCAGTAGCTGTGGAAATGTGTCGCCTGGCTGAGGTGACTGAGAAACGTCTGAGGACGATAGATGGAATACAAATGGACACAATAAATGCAACGGACAAGCAGCGGCGATACAGAGCTCAGGAGAGCTCCATAACGAGACATGAGGTGACATTGCTCATTGACTGTAAATACTGTGGTATTAATCACAAGAGAGGCAGAGATCAGTGCCCAGCATATGGCAAAGCATGCAGGTCCTGTGGTGTTGCAAATCATTTTGCAAAAGTATGCCAGGCAGGGGGCAAAATGAGTAGAGTAAAAAACGTGCATATCGTAGAGGATACACCACGAGGAGCAGAGGGCTCAGACAACGAAGAACTGATCTATACTGCTGAATGTATTAGCACAGTACAGTCCCAGGGCCTCAAATGGTTTGCAATGCTGCGACTGAATGGCATCAAACAAGCATGTCAGTTGGATTCGGGGGCTACATGCAATGTCATGGGCAGGACAGTAAAGGAGAGACTATCGCCAAATACCCCTTTGCGGCCAAGCACTACAGAACTAAAGCTGTACTCAGGGCAGCTGATGCGATCGCTGGGGCGATATCACACAGACTGTGTCATCAAGGGAGTTAAGCACAGCCTTGTGTTTGAAGTGGTGGAGACTGAACAAAGTCCACTGCTTTCCGGTTCTACGTGTGTGCGTTTAGGGCTCATGACTGTCACTATTCGTGCAGAGCTCAACAAAGTTGATCAGTGCCTTAAGGGACCCTTAACCAAAGAGCAACTACTACGTTCATATGCTGATGTTTTCAACGACCCGGTGGAGTCAGTGCCGGGAGAAGTGCACTTTGAATTGGACCCGAGTGTGACCCCAGTTCAATGTGCCCCGAGAAATGTGCCAGTGGCATTAAGGGCACGGGTGAAAATGCAGCTGGAGAAATATGAGAGCGATGGACATATTGCTTGTGTCACTGAGCCGACACCCTGGATAAGCAACATGGTCGTGGTCAACAGAAAAGAAAAGATTCGACCATTGACCCAAAGTTCCTCAATCAGGCACTGAAGAGATCACACTACCTCATGCCGACATTGGAGGACGTGCTCTACAAATTGCCCAAGGCGCGCATATTCACCCTGGTGGACGCCAGGGAGGCACGTGAGAGCAGCTGGAAAACGACGTTCTGGACACCTTGGGGTAGAATGAGGTGGTTGAAACTCCCCTTCGGGGTGTCTGTGGCTCCAGAAGTTTACCAGCGTAAGCAACACAAGCTGCTCGGAGACCTCAGCGGCGTCGAGCCAATCGCCGACGATATCCTCGTCGTCGGATGGAAGCTGCTCGCACTGATGGAATGGTGCAGAAAGGTAAAACTCAGGCTCAGCATACCAAAGCTACAGTTCAAACTGAAGGCGGTTCAGTTTCATGGACACATACTGTCCTCACAGGGTCTGAGAATAGACCCAGAAAAGACCAGAGCAGTCCTGGACATGCCAACACCCACCGACGCCAAGGCTGTTCAGCGTTTCATCGGTTTTGTGACTTACCTGGCTAAGTTCCTGCCACGGCTGTCTGAGGTGTGTGAGCCACTTCGCCGTCTCCTAGACAAGGACAGTGTGTGGCACTGGCTGCCTAAGCACGACCAAGCTGTACAGGAAATAAAGCGCTTGGTGTCCACCACACCTGTATTAAAATACTATGACATCACCAAACCAGTGACAGTGCAGAGTGACGCCAGCAAGAACGGCCTGGGGTGCTGCATAACGCAGGCGGGACAACCAGTGGCGTTTGCCTCACGTGCACTTACACCAACCGAGCAGAACTACGCTCAAATTGAGAAAGAATGTTTGAGCATTGTTTTTGCATGCCAACGATTCCACCACTACCTGTACGGTAGGGAGACAATCACAGCGGAAACCGATCATAAGCCGTTGATCTCAATCTTCAAAAAGCCGCTGCTCTGTGCCCCAAAGCGGCTTCAAAGTATGTTGATGCAGCTCCAAAATTACAACCTGGAAGTCACTTACAAGCCGGGGCCAGAGATGTATATCAGTGACACTCTAAGCAGAGCAACAACACAGGACAGGGGGTCAGATATGACACACACACAGCACACAGTGTGCGCCATAGAGGGAGAGCAGGCCGTGTTTATGCACGTTGACCAGGAACAGCACCTCAACGTTACTGACCACAGGTTCCGCCAGATCCTGCAGTACACAGAGGTTGATGAGAACCTACAGGACTTGAAGTCGATCGTGCTGCGGGGGTGGCCCAATATGAAGGAGGGCGCACCTCTGAGTGTGAGGGACTATTGGTCCTTCCGTGATGAGATCAACATGCAGAATGGAGTGCTCTACAGGGGGCAATGTGTTATCATACCTAGGGCACTGAGGTTGGAAATGCTGGGCAGAATTCATGCAAGCCACATTGGTGGGGAGGCGTGCTACAGGCAGGCTAGGGACACGCTATTCTGGCCAAATATGAGAGGGGAAATCAAGGACCACGTGTCCAACTGCCCAGCCTGCAATGAATATGCACGAGCACAGCAAAAGGAGTCAATGATGTCTCACAATATTCCAGAGCGCCCATGGCAGACAGTGAGCATGGACCTCTTTTCCTATGCTGGGAAAGACTTTTTGATAATGGTTGATCATTATTCTGATTTCTGGGAGGTTGAGCCACTCCCAGACGTGTCAGCTGACACAATCGTCACTCGTTGCAAAGTCCAGTTTGCTCGTCATGGCCAACCAGACTGTGTGATTTCAGACAATGGGGGGTGCTTTGACTCTGCTAGGTTCAGGATGTTCGCAAACAAATGGGGGTTCACCCATATCACTTCCTCCCGCCACCACCCGCACGCGAACGGGAAAGCGGAATCGGCAGTCAAGATAGCGAAAGCCTTATGCAAGAGGGCCAAGCTAGATGGCACAGATGTATGGATGGCTATACTGCAGTGGCGCAACACGCCCACTGAGGGGATGGGCAGCAGCCCGGCGCAACGCCTCATGTCACGCAGGCTGAAGTCTTCGCTTCCGGTAGCGCCTAGTCTGCTGCAGCCCTGTGTAACAGTTGGTGTCACTGAAAGACTCAGGCTGAAAAAAGGTGTGGCTAAATTACACTATGACAGGGCAGCCAGGGACCTCCCTGACTTGAACATTGGGGAACAAGTCAGAATGCGTCCGTTGCCTGGTGATCGTACAGGGCGGTGGCTCTTGTCTGAAGAGAGTCGCACCACGATCATTCCTCGTTGACGTTGAGGGGACTCTCTACAGGCGTAACAGAGTGGACCTCCGGACGGCAGAACAGGCAGCACAGAGGCGGGAGGGAGTTTCAACTCCTCAGGATGAGACACTTGAGCAGAATCTGCCCAGACCTGATTGTGCAGAAGGCATCACTGAGGCAGGTGAGCCTCACAGCCCACAAACTCACCACTCACCTGCAGCACCGTCAAGCACCGAGAGGCCCGCTGCCCGACTGCGTAGCGGCCGTTGGTCGCGACCACCTGTGAGACTCAATCTGTAGGCCGCAGGCTTCACCGACCCAAGGCAGAAGGCCTATGGACTTTTGGGACTTACTGTTATGTTAAAAAAAAAAGAAAAAAAAAGTCATTGCCATTATGTTGATGTTAAGGAGAAGGAAGGGAAGGAGGAGTCGTTACGCTACTGTTACTCTAGCTGTTATATTACCAGCGGTTACATTACTGGCTGTTAAGGTGTAATGATTAAGTTCTTTGATTCGATTAAGGTCGTTCAGGTTATTATGTTTGTTAACTTAACCATTTATAAGAAGGGAGATGTTATGGTGATGTTATTACCCCTCCTGCTGGTAATATGTAGGAACTGTCATCTCGGTCTGGAGACGACCGGATGAGTAGGGTCCAGCTGCAGCCTCAGAGATTTGTCCAGATTGGGCAATTTCCGCCCAGCCACAAGATTATTTCTCCCGTGACAGGACAATGCGCTGATTGGCCGAAAGTACGTAAGTATCTCGAAGTACGTCTGACGTATCTCGAATTACGTCTGACATTTCTCTACGTTAACGAACGTTAATTGAACGTCAAGCACGTGTTTGTTTATTTTCAGTTGATAATAATACAATAAAGACACAGTTGTTTAAATGTTTATTTTCTTAATTTAATTTCCTATACAATGTAGGAACCGCACAAGTGATTGATTGGATGAAAATTGTATTAACAGATTGCAGAATGGGTACAATACAGTACGGCTCAATACACACAATTGTTAAGGGTATGCAGACCAGAGAAAGACTTTCGTCTTGTTTACATCAGGGTCCCCCATTTTCAATTCATCATAACATATGACATACACGACATACAGATAGACAGTACTGCTACATCTATACATTTATGACATACCAGATTTGCAAATGTATTGTTTGTGATACAAAAAGAGTCCAGAAAAGAGAGCATATACATTTGACGTAGAAACTGTACATTGGAGGAGGTTGGGTAGGTGGGGGGGGGGCTGGGGGACTGTACATTGGAGGTGGTTGGGGGGGGGGGGGGGGGGGTCGGGTAGGGTGGGTGGGTGGGTGGGGGACACTGTACAACTGTACAAGCAAAACTGTACATTGGAATATTGACAAAACCATACTTGGTCATTTACTGTACATTGGAGGGGGTTGGGTTACAACACAGGAGCAGAGTATAAACAACAGTACAGGAATGAGAAACAGTCTAAATGGGTTTTAACATTTTAGTTTATTTCATGCGGATATGATCTGTAATACCTGATCGGTACAATATCTACTAACCTGATCAATACAAGCCCCCCCCCCCCCCCCCCTCTCGTCAGCGCAGACGTACTTGCTTTTGATTTTGACGTTCAATTAACACGTTCGCTAACGGACGTAGAGAAACGTCAGACGTACGTCAGACGTACTTCGAGATACTTCCGTACTTTCCGCCAATCAGCGCATTGTCCTGTCACGGGAGAAATAATCTTGTGGCTGGGCGGAAGTTGTCCAATCTGGACCAATCTCCGAGGCTGCAGCTGGACCCTATTGGACCGGATGGCTACGTCATCAGATACGGCCCGGACTGTTGTGTGTCTGAGCGCGAGCTAATGGCTGGCAGTTGTATGTATATCTGAGAGCATAATAATAAAGCTATCTATTGAAACAAAGGGAAGGGTAAAGGTAATTGAATTGTTAAGGGTATAGTGGTTAGTGAATGAACAGGTCATATAAGTGTTAAGGGTATAGTGGTTAGTGAATGAACAGGTCATATAAGTGTTAAGGGTATAGTGGTTAGTGAATGAACAGGTCATATAATTGTTAAGGGAATAGTGGTTAGTGAATGAACAGGTCATATAATTGTTAAGGGTATAGTGGTTAGTGAATTAACAGGTCATATAATTGTTAAGGGCATAGTGGTTAGTGAATTAACAGGTCATATAATTGTTAACCTCTTCCGCCCATGCGGTCCGAGGGCGGACCGCAAATGACATGACGTCATAAATCAAGCTCTCCAGACTGTCTGACAAAATTATAGTTTTATTTTTCAAACGTATTCAAGAATAAACATCATAACCATGTCACAACAGCAGTTATAATGTACCAATAGGTTAAAGTGTTATTAGTGACATTTTAGTTTTAGTTTTTGTGTTGTTGTGTCGCAGGGATCGGCCATTTTGAATTACCGGCCTTTTGGGAAATGTAGTCATTTTGAGGCCATTTTGAAGAGGACATCCAGAGCTTTCAATAAGCGTTGGAATTTTTTTTAAATACACTTCCGAAAGGCCTCTAGGTCCTGGCAAGCAAATTACTTGTTATGAATATTTTTTTATTCTCTTATTACTCTGGATAATATACCCCAAAACTGAACGTTATTGGCATATATTGGAGCGCAGTTAGTTTGTCTCCTCTATTTTGAGCATTTAACAACAATCCGCATTGCAAACGGATTCAAAATGGCGGACTTGTCGCAAAAATAAAAAACCTACTGTACATACAGTAGATTTCATTCTCTGTTCCTTATGCACGTCTGGTGATACTAAATCCAAATTGAACTCGGCCATTTGAAAGATAAGATTTGGCACAATCCATAAATGTGTGAATTGGCTATAATAAGGTCATTTATAAGTAGGGTTGGGCACCGAGAACCGGTTCTAATAGGAACCGGTTCCTAACTTCCGGTTCTGTAACATATTTGCATTTCGATTCTTAATTTCGATTCTTTTTTTGCTTTGTTAATTAATACCCTAGTTACAGTACAGCAACCAAATTAAACTGTATCAAGTAAACTGACAATGTGAATAGTATGACATTTTTTTTAGATTTTTTAAAAAAATAAAAATCTCCTGCGAAATACGCTGTGACCTGTTTTGACCTGCACCTCAAAGAAGCGGAATCGAGAATCGTTTAGAACAGGAATCGAAATGGAGAATCGGAACCGGAATCGTTCAAATCCAAACGATGCCCAACCCTATTTATAAGCCTGCTATTCTATATTCTATAATCATATTTTTTATTTAATTGCATTGGTCCAGATGGGAGAATTCAGTACTGTATCTACAAAACCATCTGTATAATCATCTTCCCTTTATTAATTTCCTTAGATTTCTTGTGTGGTCATTTTTTGCATGGTGTTATTCACTGTCAAAGATGCAATAAAAAATCATAATTCATATTCTCCTTTGTTTCATCACAATTTAAGCAAGCCTATAGTAATAGACACAATGGGCCTCATGCATGAAGTGATATAAGAACAGATTTTGTTCTTACTTATAAGAGTGGTCGAGAGCACTCTTACCGAAATAAGAAACTCTTACCCAAAATAAAATTTTTATAAAAAAGGCATACCATTGGTTAATTGCCCCCAAATACGACTTTAAAAATACAGAACTTTTCAATAATAATAATTATTATTATTATAACTTATTGCATGCATTCTGTCTGAAATGGATTATATATTGCTGTTAGAACAGTTATGCTCTGGCCGCCCAGGCCATTGATTGATTGAAGATTTTATTAACAGATTGCAGAATGGGTACAGTACAGTACAGCTCAATACACACAATTGTTAAGGGGATGCAGACCAGAGAAATACTTTCGTCTTATTGTTAACAATTGTGTGTATTGAGCTGTACTGTATTGTACCCATTCTGCAATCTGTTAATAAAATCAATCAATCAATCAATCAAGACCCGCAGAATGGATTTGAGAGAGAGAGAGAGAGATGTGTCAGTCATCAGCAGGCTATATATGCGGAGATATTCAGACTCTAGATATATTTGCAGAGCCAGATGAGATGAGTCAACCTGTGCGATTGGCTCTTGACAACGCACAGTCGTTCAGTATATTGACAAAGCCTACAGTACTTTGCTGGAACGATTCATTTTGCACATACTGTATACAGTACATGTGTATGCGCGCACTGCGGGAGGTGGCCAGAAGCGCGCAACTAGCCAACTACTATTATATTACTACTATATTAATACAGTCTATTCCATTATAATAGCTATAGGTGCTGTATGATGACAATACATTTGATTCCTATCTAATTTTGATCCATCGCAAAGCTCCAGCACTTGAATACGGCCGGGGGATCCGCTCTATACAATGCAGCCCCACGGCTCTCGTATTATAATGAGCCCGCGAGGCGTGTGTCTCTGTATGCAAATGACTTGCGCGAGAACGCGCCTCCAGTTTAGAATGAGTGGAATTCACCATTCAAAAAACCTGGGTAAGAACAGATTTGGACTTTAAGAAGGGCTTGATGAATGTGGCGGTGGCTTTAATGGGAGAGTATTGTTGAATGAGGCCCATTATGTCTGACACTGGAGTACATTCACTGAGGTCCATAAATCAAATCAAATCAAATTTATTTATAAGGCCCGACAACACACGTTAATGTCCCCATGGGCCGTACATGTCTTCTTTAAACAAGTCAAGAAGAAAACATAACAATAAGTCAAGAACAAAACAAGAACACCATAAGGTCCAACAAATTTAAAATAAATGCAAATAAATGAAAGAATGCAAGCACTCCCAGACATACCCCATGCGAAGGTAAGGAAAAACTCACTAAAACCTAACAATAGGGAAAAATGCTCCACAGGCAGTGTGGAGGAGAGAAACCTTAGAAGGGCCATTCAAGGGGGGGATCTCCCTTCTTAGATGTCGGTGATAGTAGTGTTGCAGACTAACAGTTGGTAAGCATGCACTCAAGTGTGTAGTGAAACACAGATGAGTGCATGCAATAGCAACTGAACATTTTGAAAGATTGAAGATAGAGCTGATAGCGAATCTATTTGAGGCACAGGGGCGGCGCAAAGAGGGTCGCGTCCTCCTCGTCTTAATCACGGGACATTCAACACTCCGGTCATTGCTCAGAGACAGCCGGAGACAGGGAGATAGGGGGCGGCGCAGAGAGGGTCGCAACCTCCCCGACATCATCGCGGGACGTCCAGCACTCCGGTCACCACTACGAGACCTCCGGAGACAGGGAGACAGGAGGGCACGCAGAGAGGGTCGCATCCTCCCGGCCTTCATCACGGGACATCCGACACTCCGGTCAGCACTCCAGGACAGCAACTCACAGGAGGACAGGGAGATGGGACAGGCGTTAGACAGCTCGTGTGATTGGAGTGGGCGGACCTAGCAATAGATACAAGTGGTAATCATATATGTGAATAGAGTAGATATATGAAGTAAGCAAATTATGTGAATAGAATAGAAGTACTTAACCCAGCAATGAAACCGCGTTGACACACCAGTTGACAGGACCACGGACAGACAACAGTAAGTAGCTGATCCAAGGGCTCGGTGGTGCATGTAGAGCAGTCACTGCAATCTTGGCCAAGACCCCGAGGCATCCATCACCTTAGTCAGCGCTAGGAGACAGGCACTCAGAGAGATGGGGGAGGGAAGGGGGGAAGGAGGGGGGGAGTGAGGGGGGGAGTGAGGGGGGGGGGGGAGGGGGGGAGGGAGGGGGGGAAGGGGGGGGGGGAGGAGTTAGAGAGTTCCCATGTTTGTGGTGCTGCAAAAAGCAGACATGGGGGAAAATAAACTTCCTAACTAAACTAGACAGATTAATCTAAAGGTCAGTCCCCGACCAGGTGGGATCAGGGTAGGTTGAAGGAGAGAGAGAAAAGATGGGTCTTAAGCAGGGATTTAAAAGCTTCGACAAAGCAGGCGCCCCTGATGACGGCAGGTAATTTGTTCCACAGGTAGGGAGCGCGGTAGACAAAGGCTCTGTGGCCGGCGGATTTCTTTTTAACCCTAGGAATCGATAGAAACCCCGCATTTTGTGAGCGCAGAGCACGAGCGGGCGAGTATCGGGAGATGAGATCGGATAGATAGATAGAGCGGTGCAAGCCCATTTAAAATGTTGTAGGTGAGGAGTAGCACTTTAAAGTCAGATCGGGCTTGAATAGGAAGCCAGTGTAGGGCGGACAAAACTGGTGTGATGTGATCAAATTTTCTACTTCTAGTTAGTATCCGTGCAGCCGCATTTTGCACGAGTTGAAGATTTTTGATGCTTGAATTAGGTAGGCCTGAAAAAAGTGCATTACAGTAGTCCAGACGTGATGAGACAAAAGCATGAATAGATACCCTAGATACCAAGAACATGCAAATGGACCTTGTAGAAGTGGAGCAATATTCAATTTACTTAGGTATGTATTTTAGGCGGATTTTCAGAAAATAGGGCTCCGGGCTTAGGCATAGTGGTTAGTGTAGGGGTATAGTGTATGGGTATAGTGGTTAGTGAATGAACAGGTCAATGGGATGTCCTCACAGGTACAACAGCAACAGGATGTCTGACTATCTTTCTGTGTGTCTGTCTGTCTATGAAGTAGTTGGCAGAAGGTGCGTGTGTGTGTGTAGGGTGGGGGGGGGTGAAGAAGAGAGCAGATATGAAGAGTGAGCAGAAGTGTGAAGTGAGGTGATACTGTATGTCCGTCACTGGTTTCACACACACAGCTGCAAAGCTCTCCCTCACTTAGAAATACAGTACAGGGAAGCGCGGATAGGACCTAAGTGGGATAGTGTGATCCTTCCACACGCTACGCCCTCTCAGTGAGAATCCGCGCTGCCAGGTGAAAAGAAGCGGTTGATTGGCTGGACATGTGTTGGAGGAAGCACGTGGTAGCCTCCACTCTCCCAGACCGACTGTGGGGGGTAAGTGCGCAGCGACCAGGAAGGGGATTGGGAATTGGCATAACGACTAACATTGGGATGGGAGAAAATTGGAGGAAAAAGGAGGAGGAAAAATAAAATAAAAATAAAAAAAATAAAATACAGTACAGGGTAGAGTCTTTTCTCAGCACAATCCATGCTGTGCTTCCTACTGGATACCCAGTAGATGGGGGGAGCCACAACATTAAAAAGCACTTAAAGGGGCTATAGGCTCCCGTTGATTTTGGGCATAATATTTCCAAATCCTTGAAACAAAATTGTCAACGTCCTTCCCGATCACAGCGTGTCAGGATACCTCCAAAGCCACACCCTGAAAACACATGCATGTGCAAAATCATTTCACCTGGGAGTTGCATCATTCTGAGTGGATGCTGTGCCGAATGGATGTTATACGTAAGAGAAAACTAACTTCATTATAATGAACATAAACAATGAACATGTCTATTGTTAGCACAATAGCTGTCACTCATGCCTCAGAGGGGGGTCACATTTGTAATTCCCAAATTTCGGACTAAAAAGGAACAAATTTACATGACAGTGTCAAGATCTTTCTGTAAACACAGGAGTGTTGAATGACTAGTCAGCCTCAGGCAGGGCCTCTTGGATAAAACGATCTTCTAATGGTCTGGCTGGGCTCCACCTTTAGAAAGAATATCACAATTACATGTCTGACAGCAATTATTACATAACGAGACAGTAATTACTGCCCAACCTTGTATTTTGCATGCAAGAAAAATTAGCCTTTTTTTTTTTTTTTTCAATTCTGAAAGGTTTGACTACTTTTTGGCGCTTTTCAGCAGCTCGACAAAACTTTCAGTGGCTGTTTGCTTCAGTTATATTCTGTTAAATCTTAAAGGGACACTTCACCATGCTGATTTATTCTGCTTATAATGTCACACGTATGCCAAAGCTTGAAGCAGTTTTTTATACTTTTAAGTGTCCCTTTAGTCGAAAAGTACCTGGTGGAAAAAAAATCTAATCTACGAATTCCAATCTGGCTTCAGAACGTCCCACTCCACTGACACATACCTCCTCTATTTGAACGACCACATCAAACAAGAGGTGGACGCGGGCAAATACTGCGGCATGGTCATGCTGGACCTACAAAAGGCCTTCGACACTGTCAATCACTCCATTCTAATGGACAAGCTAAAAGCAATTGGTTTTGATAGCTTATCAGTGAGCTGGATGCAATCCTACCTGGAGGGGAGAGAACAGATGGTAGAGGTAAACGGTACTCTATCCCCCCCCCCTCACAGTGAGCTGTGGTGTTCCACAAGGAAGCATACTAGGACCGCTACTCTTCCTAATTTATGCAAATGAAACTTGCAACTTGTTCCTGTTTGCGGACGACTCAGCCCTGCTGGTCTCTGACAAGAACAAGTTGCAGGTTAAAAAAACCCTCAGCTCGGAACTAGGCAAAATCTGCATATGGCTCGCTGATAACAAACTATCATTACACATGGGCAAAACAGAGTCCATTCTCTTCGGTTCAAATAACAAACTCAGCAAGACCGACGGCTTCTCAGTTACAGTGGGTGACAATATTGTCACAAGGAAAGACGAAATTACCTACCTGGGTTCCATCCTAGAGGCAAATCTTTCCTGTGACAAAATGGCATCCAATGTAATAAAAAAAGTCAACCAACGAACTAGATTCTTGTACCGGATCTCCTCTCTGGTAAACAAGAATACCCTGAAGACTCTGGCAGGAGCACTCATTCAAGGGTACTATGACTATGCATGCACCTCATGGTACCAAAGCACCTCAAAGGCGCTTAAAACAAAATTACAAACATCACAAAACAAACTGGTCAGACTACTACTTGACCTGAACCCCAGAACCCACCTCAGCCCTGCCCACTTTGACAACCTAGGATGGCTTAGAGTAGACGACAGAGTACAGCAACTTGCAATGGGCCTGGTCTACAAGATACACTATACGACCGGGGTGCCCATGTACATGTCAAAATACTTCCCAAAGGTCAGTGAATACCACAACCACTACACCAGAGGAAGCTCAACAAATCATGTTAAACCCAGATTCGGCTCAAACAAGGGACTAAACACGTTTCGCAATTATGCCACAACAATGTGGAACGCCCTACCCAAAGCTGTAAAGGAATGTGAATCCCTGCCCACATTCAAAACCGCTCTTAAAGAGCACCTATGGGAGGCTGCAATTCGAAACTGGCCACGGTAAATGCCCAAAACCCCCACCACCTCCTAATAGACAGTCTCCTCCCCACCGCATGTATATATTCCCTCCACGCCGTATGTATATTTCTCTCCCACCCACCCACCCCCTCCTAATGTACAGTCCCCTCCCCATCATATGTATATACTCTGTCAGGATCTAGGGGTAACAGTACTGTATATTTGAATACCGTTTATGTCACAAATGTATCAGTACTAAATACCTATATGTCCCTATGCCATAAATGTCATGTATGTTGTGTATGTCATAAATGTCTATATGAATTGAAAATGGGGGACCCTGATGGAAACAAGACAAACGTCTTTCTCAGGTCTGCATCCCCTTAACAATTGTATGTATTGAGCCGTACTGTATTGTACCCATTCTGCAATCTGTTAAATAAAGTTTTCATTCATTCATTCGACCGACTAAAATCTCCTCTAATATCCGTGAAATATATCTTCTCCCCTCCTCGCCCCCTCTCTACTCTCCTCCTCCTTTCTACTCTCCTCATCTCTCTTCCTCTCATCTCTCATCTTCATCTCTGCTCTCCTCTTCATTTTTGCTCTTTGTCTCTGCTTTCCTCTCATCTCTCTTCTTCTTATCTGCTCTCCTCTCATATCTCCTCTTCCTCTCTGCTCCCCTCTTCTTATCTGCTCTCATCTCTCCTCTTCTTCTCATCTCTCCTCTTCTTCTCATCTCTCCTCTTCTTCTCTGCTCTCCTCTAATATATCCTCTTCCTCTCTGCTCTCCTCTTCCTCTCTGTTCTCCTCTAATATCTCCTCTTCTTCTCTGCTCTTCTTTCATCTATCATCTTCCTCTCTGCTCTCCTCTCTCCTCTCCTTCTCTGCTCAATGCTAGTGGCCTAAAGGCCATGTCACATCAACCACCCATATATACTAAGCTAGTAGGCTGCATGAAGCTAACTTATGTTAGGTAGCAAATAGTCTGTAAGTTAGAGCCTATGATCGGGTTGTGGGACATAAATTATGCAACTTGGACCCCTAAAAATGGTACAGATCATCACCACCTCCTCTCATATATCCTCTTCCTCTCTACTTTCCTCTCTCCTCTCCTTCTCTGCTCTCCTCTCATATCTCATCTTCTTATCTGCTCTCCTCTCATCTATCCTCTTCCTCTCTGCTCTCCTCTCTGCTCTCCTCTCATCTATTATCCTCTTCTCATCTCTCCTCTTCCTCTCTACTCTCCTCTCTGTTATGGGCCAGGTATCCCTTGCAAAATAGATCTTGTATCTCAATGGGACTTCCTGGTTAAATAAAGGTTAAAATAAAAAATGGGAACAGGAGAACGGGACTCGTAAAAGCAACACAACAGATTAAAAGGGGAAACCGCCAACCGGCGTGTATTTATTTACACAAAATAAACAACAGAACAAACAAAACGACGGTGGGGGTGTAGTGTGTGTAGGCGGAAGCCTGGAATATGATGTATGTAATTAATCAATGTGTCTGTATGCTGGTGACTATGTGAGTGGGTTTAACAATGGAAATGAGGTATTACCATGTTGCGTTATGTGGTGCACCAAGGCAGTCAAAAACAACTCCTGGGCAGTGGGAATGGTCGGGGGTCGGGGGTCTGAATACGAGGGGCAGGCGAGAGAGAGAAAAAACGGGGGCGAGCGAGTGGGCGAAAAAATACCAGGGAGTCAAGGCAAGCCGGAAAAAAACACGAGCATGGGGTGGTTCTGGAACGGCGTCCCCACACTAGACAAAAGAGAGAGAAAAACGATGGTTAGTTTACCAGCCAGTAAATACAAACGCGAATAAAAAAAACAAGACGAAGGTTAGTCAACCAGCCAGTAATTGCAAATATGAATTAAACAGGAATTGAGATGAAATAGTCAATGGTACGACGCAACCTACTGTTCCTGGTAGAACTAACTGGCGTTGTCCTCAGGGCAGGTCAGCGTTTATACTGGCAGGGAGACAGGAGCCCTGATTGAAGATTGGCAACAGGTGCTTTGCTGGGAACTCCTGAGAGCAGGGTGCGATCCAGGAGGGGATCAGACATCAGCTCCCCTGCAAACTTGATTTGCGATTTTTTGGGGGGTCTCTAAATTACTGAAAATAAATGCTACTTTTGCCATGCATTTCTCATTTTTCTGTAATTTTCTGTATCATCATCGTGTATAATAATAAACGTATGCTATTTTGGATGTATGATTAATGATTTGCGCACTAATTCACACGTAATATGGCAACATGCATGCTATTCTTGCAATTACCATTCGGTGCGCGGCGGCGCTACAGCCTGCACGGCACTGTCGGCACACATCAAACTTGACCCGTATGTAACCTGTGCTGTGGCTGTTACTTGTTGACACAGACAGTGATCGTTTTGACAGCCAGTAAAATGTCTAAACGAAAACAAGTAAGCCTAACCAATTTTGGTTTCACGAAGACAGTGAAGCTGACAGAGCAGCAGGAGGCGGGAATCGGATCATCTACAGGCGCAATTACACCTGCCGCGGCTGGTGCTGCTCCGGTGGCCGTGGGGACTATTATTAATATTACAACGATCGGTGACGGTGCCGGCGCCGAAGAAGCTGGACATTCCATTCGTAGAGGCAATTAGGCACTGTCTTTAGTCTGTGCCCAAGCGAGGGGACATTAAATGCGCATTCGCGGGAGCGCGCGCACGCGCCGGGAGCGCGCGTGCACGTGGTGCGTGTCACCCCAGATGATTTCAATAACGCACCACTGTCCAGGAGTATTTCATATTGTTAGTAAGTCAGGAGTCTGAGAGATAATCATCTCTATCTAACTAAATAGATATTTTTTTTTATCATGGAATGTGCTGTGGAAGCCCCGTCCAGACGGCCGGACGGTAAGTGAGTTGTCCTGAGCACTCCTCGCTGAGAGGCGCGCGGCGCGCGGCGCACCCCCCCCCCCCCCCCCCCCCCGCGGGCTCACCCAAAGATCTTGCTATGGATCGCACACTGCCTGAGAGCACGCGTGTGTCAGGTGGTGTGACAGCGACAGGCAACCTCTGGGGGGGGGGGGGGGGGGGGAGCTCCCAGGCTGTGGCACCTGCTCTGACGCAGCCCTCACAACACTCTAGTCCAGCGGTTCTCAACAGGGGTGCCGCAGAGAGCTGCCAGGGGTGCCTTGAGATTTAACAATTTTTTTTTTTTTTTTTTTTTATTCTTTTTGGATTACAGAAAATTATCACTAAAGTGCTATCTGTTGCAGCTGCACTGTTTTCCATGAAAATACCATATTTGGATAAGTTTCATTTCTCAAAATCTGAACATCATTATTTAATAAAACACAGAAAAGGATCACCAAGGCCCTGTCCACAGTACACGAGCGTTTGGATTTAATATGACCGAAGTTTGAAAAAATAAAACTCCGTCCACACGGTGAACACAGGTGGACAACCGTGTATAACTGCGTACTCACGGCAGAGCTGGGATCCCAGCAACCGATACATTTAGTACAATGTAATACAATGCCAAAGCAGTAGGCGGCGATGTTGTTCAGACATGAAGGCCATTTCAACCAATCAGAAAAGGCTGTACGCTCACTAAACTTCCTGTTGGGTCGCGATCTGCCATTAATTAACTGAAGAAGAAGAAGTAAACTTCCTGTTTAGAAGCACAGCTGGACTGGATCATTTTGCCAACGGAACATATTATTTTCAGCAAAGAAAGAAACTGCAATAAACAAACGGATACATTCACTGTGTTCTGCCTCTCATTTTGTTGATGAGACAAAACCATCAGCAACACAATTTACCACCAAGAGCGGATAGTTTAGTCTCACAAAAGACAGCCGGTGTTGTTAGCTACATGCTAATGTGAATGGCTATATCCATGTATAGTATATAGCTTAAATGCTAACGTATTGTGGTAACGTTACCGATATGAAATGGATGTAAACGTTATTTAACACATTGCAGAATGGGTACAATACAATACGGCTCAATACAAACAATTGTTAAGGGGATGCAGTCTGGACTGGGTTCCTTATAACAATAACTTGACAACACATGAGTTTAGTTTAGCTGCAGCTACATGTTTACTCTCAGCGTCAGGTCAGGAATGCGACAAGACATCAGTCGATCACAACACTCTTCAACACAGACGATACGTTTCGAACAAAAGTTTGTTACAATCATTTTCATATAACGCTACTTGGGACTGCTGTAAACACTGGTGTAGTTGGCTCTGCTATAATCTCTCTACCCCGCGGTCTGCCGTGAACATGGGGAATAATTGCGACAGCTCTGCTGTAAACACTGGGAATAACCTCGGTTGCTATGCCCACACGCAACTGCAAAACCGCACAACTCCACCCTGGCCACCGGTTTCAAAGACCGCGGTTGCAGTGTAGCAAATCCCCGGTTGTGTGTGGCCGAACAGTGCAACTGCGCACATACAATCACGGTTACATTAAAACCAGCGTTCGTGTGGACGGGGCCCAAGTTACTCTGGATAGAAAAAACCTTTACAGACAACATTGAGACAAAGCTTCCTGACACATCTCCATCCAAACTCTTGGAAGAACTCATTGAAATCTCATCTGATACCACCTGGAGACCTAGTTTCAGAGTGTGGTGCTGAGTACCAAGTATCTCATGATGCAGCAGTTAAGGTGTTGATACCATTCAGCACCACATATCTGTGTGAAGCTGGCTTTTCATCCATGACATCTCTGAAAACAAAATATAGGGCCAAGTTGAGCCTTGAGGATGACATGTGTGTTGCCTTGTCAAAGATATCCCCACGTATTGACCGTATTATTAGCCAGCAGCAGCAGACCTCACATTGAGCTAGAAATTTCCACTGAGTGAACGAGTGCTTATTTTCTGTATTTATTTTATTTAATTTTTTGACAAATGGTAACTTGGTGATCCTTTTCTGTATTTAAAAGAAATTCATGATTTTCTGTTTTTGAGAAATGGTCAAACTTATCCAAATATGCAATTTTTATGGAAAAGTGTGCAGCTGCAACAGATAGCACTTTAGTGATAATTTTCTGTAATTTTATTTAAAGAAATATGCTATTTGATTTACTACTACAAGCAGTGTAATGTCAACAGTAGACCTGAAACACCTGTTAATAATGCATTATATAGGCATATACACGCAAATGTGTTTCCCGGTTTCTTAAATAAACATTATTTTGAAAGCAAGCAGTTTTGTCATCATTGTAGCAAAAAAGACAGGACCGGAAAAGTCTTTATCGTATGTAGGGGTGCCCTGGAATATTTTATTGAACACAGGGGTGCCTTGGCAGCAGAAAGGTTGAGAACCCCTGCTCTAGTCTATTATCTTCTTCTCATCTCTTCTCTTCCTCTTCTTCTCTGCTCTCCTCTCATCTATTATCTTCTTCTCATCTCTCCTCTTCCTCTCCTCTTTCCTCTTCTTCTCTCCTCTCTCCTCTTCCCCTCTGCTCTCCTCTCATCTATTATCTTCTTCTCATCTCTCATCTTCCTCTCTCCTCTTATCTGCTCTCCTCTCATATCCCCTATTCTTCTCTGCTCTCTTCTCTTCCTCTTCTTCTCATCTATCCTCTTCCTCTCTCCTCTTCTTATCATCTCTCTGATCTGTGGATGAAGTGGTGCTCACCCATATTTCGTCCGGGCACTCGCTATCGTTAGAGGGACTCCATCTTGACACAGTGAACACCGATCGGTGCAAATAACTCGATAAACAACATGATTTGGACGTATATATATTATACAACCTGGAAATGGATCGGGTATTCCATAATAGGAATATCTCTGCTCCACGCTCATCGCCCAACGGCGCGAGGAAGATACGGTAAGATTCAGCGTTTTTTTTAACGTGTTCCATATAAACTGCTCTGATGATCATATCACCCACACTAGATGAATGATATAACGTTGCCCACGGAATTATAAACGACCCCCCGCCCATCCGGTCAACATCAGATCATACGTAGTAACTCCTAGAAGCACATCCAGTTGACATTTTTTATCTCGCACAGATTCCTACCAAACTGTATTTGATCATCAATGTAATGCATTTAGGGCTATAAATCAAGTTCTGGAGAAAGCTGCAGAAAACGATAAAAACATACTTGTACTTTAGACCGTATTTTAGTATGAATATGTGAATGAAAAAGTATAACGTTGCTACACCCTGAACAATAGATATAGGACATTGAATGGGCCATAATAATGTCAATTTAGCAATACAATTTAAAAAGTTATAGCCCTGCAAAGAAGGGGAACTTCTCCATAGACAAATAGAGCAGGCGAGGGATGGTAAATTATGAATTTAACCATGGCGATCAAAGTGTTAATGGTATGTTACTCACCTGTTTTTTGTCGGAAACCGCCAAAATGAGCTTCTCCCCCATTATTGATTGGTTTGTTTTGCTGTCGATTTCTCTTCAGACACCACAAAAACGTGAAGCGCGTGCCTGTCGTGCAAAACCATTGAAAACAATAGAAAAGAGGCACAGGCACATTCAAAAAGGCGTCCAATGTGATCACAGCCTATATTTATTTACATTGTCTGCCAAGGTTGTTTCACCATATTTCACCATATGGATTACTTTGGTTCCTCATATTCTTCCATTAATACATTAATAATGAAAACTAAAATGAATGTTCATGATCCTTATTTTTTTTATTTTTGGCAGGTGTATCCCTGTATCCCTATCTTATGTTCTACTATATGTGCTTTTGTTTGTGTTTTTATTCTAATATTATTTATCTCGCTTTTATTCTGTTTGTAGCCTATTGCTAAAACAAATTTACACAGGATTTTAGCCTGTACCTTCTGGCAGGGGGACTGCCAATGGAAATTAGCCTTTTGGCAAAAATTGGGTGCATTGGCGTTTTTAAAATGTTTATTAATGTACGCTGTCCCCCTTGAACAAATACAGTAAACCTAAACCTACTGTAAACCTTTGGAGGTGAGGATTCTGTGGCAGTTACCAACTGGCATCTCATGATCTGACTGACTCAGTGACCTTCACTTTTCTGACTAACTGGCCATGGCGACAGTCTGTATCACCGTGGGAAATATACTAATTATGGCACTGGAAAGTAACAAATATTTTACATTGGTAAATCATACCCTCACACAGGAAATCTGATCCAATCAAATAAATAAATAAATACATACAAAAATTGCCTATTTGGTCTTAAAAAATACAAACAATGGTGGTCTTAGTGTAACTTTAAAACACAATGGTGGTCTTAGTGTAACTTTATTTATGTATTTATTTTATTTAGTTGTATTTATTTATTTATTTATTTTAAACCTAGCCACTCATTCTATGGTAAGCAGATTAAGATGTAATATTATGACTAGAATCTTTGTTTGTTTTAGCTGGTTGAAATTAGTCACATACAGGTTAAGCCATCATAAACCTAGGCATAAAGGATGTGTCAGGGAGAGGCTGAGATGTGACAGAATATGAACCAGATTTTAAAACAAGCATCAGGAGAACATACAGCCCGCTGAGCCATTGGGATGCCCCACTTTCACTACAGTACGTGCAGGAATGGTTTGGAGAATTCAAATGTATTCTCTTTTCAGCCAACGGAAGGCACTAGGAATGATAGATAGAAGTGTTGTGTTGCAATAATCAGTTCTGTTGTGAAATGTTTAATCATTGGAGATAACGGAGAACTTCTACCATCCCTAGATTCAGTTTGTTTCATTGCTCCAGCGAAAGGTCTATTTTAATGCAGCTGATGAGAAGCTGATTATGGGTTTGAGGAATGCTTATTGTGTCAGAGATACTTCCTCTATAGAGCATTGTGCCACAGTGGTGTCTCTTGTCTCTAGGATGAAACCACAAACCACCACAAACCGCTATCTTTGCAGAAACAATCTGATGCACAGGGATATTGAAAATGAGGCCTGAGAAAAGTTTTAGAGATTGAGACAGACAGACAGACAGACAGACAGACAGACAGACAGACAGACAGACAGACAGACAGACAGACAGACAGACAGACAGACAGACAGACAGACAGACAGACAGACAGACAGACAGACAGACAGACATACAGACAGACAGACAGACAGACAGACAGACAGACAGACAGACAGACAGACAGACAGACAGACAGACAGACAGACAGACAGACAGACAGACAGACAGACAGACAGAAAGACAGACAGACAGACAGACAGACAGACAGACAGACAGACAGACAGACAGACAGACAGACAGACAGACAGACAGACAGACAGACAGACAGACAGACAGACAGACAGACAGACAGACAGACAGACAGACAGACAGACAGACAGACAGACAGACAGACAGACAGACAGACAGACAGACAAGACACATAAAAGCCAACCAAACAGCCAGCAAGCCAAAGACAGTCAAGCAGACAGACAGAGACAAAGAAAGAGAGAGAGACACTGATTGACAGACAGACATGATGGATCCTATCTAGGTTCTGATCAAAGTAGCCTTGGATGTGTGAGATACAAGGGAATGCACATCCTTGTGTGTGTGTGTGTGTGTGTGTGTGTGTGTGTGTGTGTGTGTGTGTGTGTGTGTGTGTGTGTGTGTGTGTGTGTGTGTGTGTGTGTGTGTGTGTGTGTGTGTGTGTGTGTGTGTGTGTGTGTGTGTGTGTGTGTGTGTGTGTGTGTGTGTGTGTGTGTGTGTGTGTGTGTGTGTGTGTGTGTGTGTGTGTGTGTGTGTGTGTGTGTGTGTGTGTGTGTGTGTGTGTGTGTGTGTGTGTGTGTGTGTGTGTGTGTGTGTGTGTGTGTGTGTGTGTGTGTGTGTGTGTGTGTGTGTGCATATGTGTTTGTGTGATGAAGGTTTGACTTCGTCATGGGAGAGTCCTGGCATATCTATGCAACACACACATCCTGCTCATTATGAGAGAGAGAGAGCGGGAGAGAGTGAGACAGAGAGATGGCAAGGGATGATTTCAGTGGGAAAATGAAATAAGAAGGTAAGGAGAGAGGATATGACAATGGATAGATAGATATAGGCTATACAGAGGAGGGGAACATATGATATATCAGCAACATTAATTCATAGTCTGTAGACATACGTAGGACGTTGTAGCATCCTATTAATGGTCACCAGCTGTAATCGAACTGAATGTAACTCGAGCTTTGTCCAGCACGGAGCTCCTCCAATGAATGAATATAAAGCTGGCGCGTCGTCACCAGCTGTATTCGAGCGCCCCCGCTGGTCATTGTTACCGTTAGATAGATAGATAGATAGATAGATAGATAGATAGATAGATAGATAGATAGATAGATAGATAGATAGATAGATAGATAGATAGATAGATAGATAGATAGATAGATAGATAGATAGATAGATAGATAGATAGATAGATAGATAGATAGATAGATAGATAGATAGATAGATAGATAGATAGATAGATAGATAGATAGATAGATAGATAGATAGATAGATAGATAGATAGATAGATAGATAGATAGATAGATAGATAGATAGATAGATAGATAGATAGATAGATAGATAGATAGATAGATAGATAGATAGATAGATAGATAGATAGATAGATAGATAGATAGATAGATAGATAGATAGATAGATAGATAGATAGATAGATAGATAGATAGATAGATAGATAGATAGATAGATAGATAGATAGATAGATAGATAGATAGATAGATAGATAGATAGATAGATAGATAGATAGATAGATAGATAGATAGATAGATAGATAGATAGATAGATAGATAGATAGATAGATAGATAGATAGATAGATAGATAGATAGATAGATAGATAGATAGATAGATAGATAGATAGATAGATAGATAGATAGATAGATAGATAGATAGATAGATAGATAGATAGATAGATAGATAGATAGATAGATAGATAGATAGATAGATAGATAGATAGATAGATAGATAGATAGATAGATAGATAGATAGATAGATAGATAGATAGATAGATAGATAGATAGATAGATAGATAGATAGATAGATAGATAGATAGATAGATAGATAGATAGATAGATAGATAGATAGATAGATAGATAGATAGATAGATAGATAGATAGATAGATAGATAGATAGATAGATAGATAGATAGATAGATAGATAGATAGATAGATAGATAGATAGATAGATAGATAGATAGATAGATAGATAGATGCATGCATGAAGTGGAGAACATGGGATTATTATGAAGATAAATAACAGACTAGAACAGAGAAGGGAGATGTAGATAGATAGTTAGACAGATGGACAGACATTATGAGAACATCATTGAGAATCACAGAGAGGTGCTTATAGAGACAGAATAGATGAGGGGAGAGGGGGCAGAGAGCAGATGATCAGAGGGGATTTGGGAGGAATATAATAAGCATAAAGAAATAAAAATGGAGCGGAGCGAGGAAGGTGGATACACAAGGGATAGGAGGAGCGGAGCGAGGAGTGAAGAGGCAGTGAGGCACACAGATAAAGAGAGGAAATGGAGAGAGGGAAGATAATGGATGCAGGTGAAAGGAGTGGAGGTGAGACGAAACGACCGGGAGATGAAGAGAAGCAGAGCCACTCTGTAATCTATATTGTGTGGCTCATAGAAGGATCATATGAGCTAATAGAAGGATGTTAGATCCCTCTAATGGAGAGAGTGGATTATATCTTGGTAATCTTTGTCCAGAGTCCCAGAGTGTCCTTGTTCTGTACTTTTATTGTATGGGTACTCTGTATCTGTCGATACTTAAAGGTGCTACAGAAAACATTCAGCCACTAAATCTAGTCACACTAGGGCACCAACATGTAATTTATCCAATCAAATGCATTCCACATGGGGGAAGTGGGAAGTAGAGATGGGATACATGCACGCAACATGTAAACAACATACATTTTGGACCTGTTAAATAATTTTTTTTATGATAAATCCATCAATCAATGATTTTTTTGAGGGAAAAAGCAATACTTTTATTCTGCATTTTTCTTTTTTTTAATCCTCTTTTTCTCCGTCTGATTTTCTATTTTTCTCCCCATCCCAATTTATGCCAATTCCCCCCCTCCCCTACCTGGTTGTTGTGCGCATGTTCCTCCTACTGGTCGGTACAAGGGAACCCTGAAGTCCACCACATGCTTCCTCCGACACATGTGGAGACAGCCAGTGGCTCTCTTCTCACCTGGCAGCGAGGACTCTCATTTGTGAAGCGTAACGAGTGGGAGGTCACGCTGCCTTCACCATTTCCTGCCTTTCGCTGAGCAGGCGCCCAGACCTGACCTGTAGGCGTCCACAACGCCTGTCCACAACGCTGTCCACAACGCCAGATTTTAGTATGACGACCGGCCCAAGCCGCAGGGCAATGCCGACTCCGGGAGTCGAGACCGCAGCCTCCCGCATTGGCGACGAGCGCAATCTCCGCTACGCCACCCGACCACCCTATTCTGCATCTTTCTAAAGGCTCTGTGGATATATATATATATATATATATATATATATATATATATATATATATATATATATATATATATATATATATATATATATATATATATATATATATATATATATATATTATAAGCACCTTTAAACCTGCCCTATGAACTCTTTCTATGGAAAAAAATATATTGCAAGATAAATCTTAGAGTTGGGCCGAGTTGGGCTAAAGAAGAGAAAACCCTCCCAACAGCAGTGCACAGACGTGAAATGCATAAAAGCATTTTATGGAGCATAAAATATGACCAACACAATACTGTAAAACAATGCCCAAAGTGACCTTGCTTGTAGAAGAAGTGTCTTGTAATTAAACACAGTAGTTATATCTAACGGTGACAGTCTTCCATAGTGCGGCTTTAAAATCACTTCCCTCAACCTATTCATAACTTATTTGATTCGTAGAAGATTAATTTGCTGACGCTTTGGACCGACTTCTATCTTCTATAAATTAATACACAAATAAAAAGGCTTATGAAGCAAAGTAACCCAACACTGAGCCTGAAAGTATGAATGCGGTGGGAAGGGAGGATTATCACGGCCAAACTGTTACATTTGAGCTTCAAACGGCAATCTCATTTTCCACTTGGGGAACCTTATTCAGTACTTAAGATTTGTTATAGCCTTTATTTATTTATATATTTTTACGACATTTGAGAAGTTAGAATCTCCTTCCTACAACTTCATAGTGCTGCATTAAAGGCTGTGTAATTCAAGGTTAAAGCTACAGTATGTGACACCCCAGCTACATTAAACCAAAACATGTTAATTGAGAGTTTTTATAGCTGATCTGATAGAAAAAGCTCAAGGAATGTCACTATTTGACAGGTGAACAGGTAAGAGTTTCACAGATAAGGGCTGTAACTTCTAATTACCAAGCCAACTGTTGCCCCCGAAAATGCCACTGATAGTCTCCCATAGCTTTTGCAGTATGTCTTGCACCAACAGCGGTAGACTGGGGTAGTCTTCTGTACACTGACTATTTGTTGGAAGTACTACTTGTGGTGCGGAGGTATTCCCCATTTTGCACTTTGGTGACTTTTTTTTGGGGGGAATTCCTCGATGCCCATATATCGATCAAGAGTGGCTCAAAATTGCAGACAGAGCAACGTGAATCAAAAAGCAAGCAATTTTTTATCCAGATCATTTGATTGTTCCCACTTCCTCTAAGTTTATTAATATAGATCTTAACTGGAGAGACTTAGAAATGACAGATGAAGGAATTAATTATAGTGAGGACGATCCTTACACCTCACATTCAGCCCCAGTCATGTTTTAGCAATTAAATAATTGCAATGATCTTTGTCAGAAACTATTCCATTTTCCAAAAGATAACTCTCCTCCTGGTATGGATAATTATTTCCTCTGCAGATGCAGAATGTACACGTCAGTCTGTCATCTCCTTTAAAATGTGGCCTAATAGTTGCCTGTAGTTCTTGAAAGAAGATAAGTATGTTAACCCCTTAACCCTCTAGAAGTCTAGAGTCTGGGCTGTTGAGCCCCTCCTTCCTCAACATTTTCACATTTCTTTTTTTTACATAATATGAAACTACAGGTTCATACCTTCAAAATATGCCATAAATTGTAAAATTCGAGCTGATCGTTTTCAATCAATGTCCTATGAAACATTCTGGTAACATTCTAACTAAATCCCAGTACAGGGCTTTGAAAGGAAGAAAGTTAATTCAACTATTTGATGAAAGGACTACACTCCCAGAATTCAATGTGATCAGGCCCAGTTTGAATGAATGAATGAAAACTTTATTTAACAGATTGCAGAATACAATACAGTACGGCTCAATACACACAATTGTTAAGGGGATGCAGACCAGAGAAAGACGTTTGTCTTGTTTACATCAGGGTCCCCCATTTTCAATTCATAGTGACATTTATGACATACACAACATACATGACATTTATGGCATAGGGACATACATGACATACAGGTATTTAGTACTGTTACATTTGTGACATATACGATATTCAAATATACAGTACTGTTATCCATAGATCCTGACAGAGTATATACATATGATGGGGAGGGGACTGTACATTAGGAGGGGGTGGGTGGGTGGGAGAGAAATATACATATGGTGGGGAGAGAATATATACATACGGTGGGGAGGAAACTGTACATTTGGAGGGGGTAGGTGGGTGGGAGAGAAATATACATACGGCGGGGAGAGAATATATACATGCGGTGGGGAGGAGACTGTCTATTAGGAGGGGGTGGGGGGGTTTGGACATTTACGGTGGCCAGTTTCGAATTGCAGCCTCCCGTAAGTGCTCTTTAAGAGCAGTTTTGAATGTGGGTAGGGATTCACATTCCTTTAATAATAATAATAATAATGGATTGGATTTATATAGCGCTCTTCATGACACCCCAGTGACCCCAGAGCGCTTACAGAGTCCATTATTCGTTCATACACAGTCATACCGGTGGTGGTAAGCTACAATTGCAGCCAGAGCTGC
The DNA here is from genome assembly GCF_963971535.1 of Notolepis coatsorum. Lineage (NCBI taxonomy): Eukaryota > Metazoa > Chordata > Actinopteri > Aulopiformes > Paralepididae > Notolepis > Notolepis coatsorum. The sequence goes on from NC_140170.1 coordinate 118,080,554, forward strand.
CCTGAGGCAGACTCACGGAAGCGTGGCGAATAATCATCGCCTACGGCCCCTCCGACCACCACCAACATTCATTCACATGCATACACATTCATACGAGGCAAGTAGGTTAAGTGTCTTGCCCAAAGACACAACGGCAGTGGGATGGACATGGGCTTGAGCGGGATTCGAACCACCAACCCTTCGATCATTGGACGACCCGCTCTACCCCTGAGCCACGCCGCCCCCACAACACTTTACAGCTTTGGGTAGGGCGTTCCACATTGATGTGGCATAATTGCAAAACGTGTTTAGTCCCTTGTTTGAGCCGAATCTGGGTTTAACATGATTTGTTGAGCTTCCTCTGGTGTTGTGGTCGTGGTATTCACTGACCTTTGGGAAGTATTTTGACATGTACATGGGTACCTTAGTCATATAGTGTATCTTGTAGACCAGGCCCATTGCAAGTTGCTGTACTCTGTCGTCTACTCTAAGCCATCCTAGGTTGTCAAAGTGGGCAGGGGTGAGGTGGGTTCTAGGGGTAAGGTCAAGTAGAAGTCTGACCAGTTTGTTTTGTTTTTAGCGCCTTTGAGGTGCTTTGGTACCATGAGGTGCAAGCATAGTCGTAGTACCCTTGAATGAGGGCTCCTGCCAGAGTCTTCAGGGTATTCTTGTTTACCATAGAGGAGATCGGGTACAAGAATCTAGTTTGTTGGTTGACTTTTTTTATTACCTTGGATGCCATTTTGTCACAGGAAAGATTCGCCTCTAGGATGGAACCTAGGTATCGCTGCTGTCGGGACAAAACCTCATAACTCCATTTTTTGAATTTTTTTTTTATTATATAAATCAACTCCGTAGATCATCCTCCATATGTGTGTGTGGGTTTTACAAAGTTTAAACAATGGAAAAGCATTAAACCGATCATCTGTCTAAACCTCCTAACTCTATTCACCCTCAAATCTGTGTTAGTTTTTTTCATCTGCTGAAAAGTTGGGTTTTTGGAGTTATGAGGTTTTGTCCCGACAGCAGCGGTATGTAATTTCATCTTTCCTTGTGACAATATTGTCACCCACTGTAACTGAGAAGCCGTCGGTCTTGCTGAGTTTGTTATTTGATCCGAAGAGAATGGTCTCTGTTTTACCCAGGTGTAATGATAGTTTGTTATCATTATCTAGTCTGTGTTATGGTTTGTAACCGACCCCAATCGCACAACACAAGACAGGTATGAGAGTAAGCCAAGAACTGGGCATTTAATGAAACACACAGAAAAACGGCACTGTCCCTTTAAGGGAGAACACAAATACTGGATAACAAGAAAAGGGAAAAGGCCCAGTGCCTTTAAGAGGCGAGCTGGCTAAGGGGAAGGCTAAGGGAAGGCTAACGGAAACAGGGCCGGGGCAAGGGACAAGGCAGGAACAGGGAGGACTAGGAGGACTGGACAGGGAGGACTAGGAGGACTAGAGAGGGGAAACAGGGACAGAGGCCCGCGGAGGCGGGCTGGGGACAGGGAGGAATAGGAGGACTAGAGAGGGAGGACTAGGATGACTAGGGTGGGGAAACAGGGACAGAGGCCCGCGGAGGCGGGCTGGGGACAGGGAGGACTAGGAGGACTAGAGAGGGAGGACTAGGATGACTAGGGTGGGGAAACAGGGACAGAGGCCCGCGGAGGCGGGCTGGGGACAGGGAGGACTAGGAGGACTAGAGAGGGGAGGACTAGGATGACTAGGGTGGGGAAACAGGGACAGGGAGGACTAGGAGGACTAGAGAGGGGAAAAACAGACAAAGACTGGGATACTAGCATAGATGAATGTTGCTGCTCTGCAGCTTCTCCCGGGATGGTTCGTCTGGGGAAGCAGACGGTGACGTCAGAGCCGCTCTGCAGATTCCTCTCGGCAGCTCTCCGAGGTGGTAAACGGGACCGAGAGGGAGAGAGGGAGCGGGTTAGCTCAGAGTACAGTTGGGAACAGAGCAGGTGACAGGAGAAGTGACTTGTCCCAAAACAGAATACTCCAGTGACTGAATCTTCGGTGTAATACACACTGCGAGTAAAGTCCAACAACAATCCACGTGATAGAATCTTCGGTGCAAATACACACAGTGAGCGATGTTCCAATAATAATCCAAGGTGATAATATCTTCGGTGTGAACACACACAGTGAGCAAAGTTCAAGCAAATATTATCCCAAATGAACTATCCAAAAGGCAGGCACTGGGTGAGTGACAGTCAGACAAAAAGCAGGATCTCTTCAGTGTATTAAACACACGAAAAACGAATAGGGTCAAAAACAGTCTTGCAAAACTCACCCAGGCGCTGTGCGTAAAGAGAGCGGGATCAAAACAGGGAGAGCGCGTCACCACGGGGAACGGGTTGTCCAAGCGGAGGTCTGAGTGGTGCGCGACTGCTTGGAGTACGCGCCGGTACGGAGGGCGCATCTGGCGCGGAGGTCTGAGTGGTGCGCGTCTGCTTGGAGTACGCGCCGGTACGGAGGACGCATCTGGAGTGCGTCTGAATGCGCGTCTGGAGTGAAGAGCGCGTCTGCGCGGAAGAGCGCGCCGGCTCGGAGAGACGCATCCTCCCGTAGAGTATTAGGAAGCGATGCGCGTCTGGATGCGCGTCTGGGCGTCAGCTGCGCAGAGGTCTGGATGCGCGTCTGGGCGTCTGCTGCGCGGAGGTCTGGATGCGCGTCTGGGCGTCTGCTGCGTGGAGGTCTGGATGCGCGTCTGGACGTCTGCTGCGCGGAGGTCTGAAGTGGAACACTGGAATACCTCCCGTGGAAGTTTAGAGAGCGCAGTCCAGTGTCTCCTTCCAGGCAAACGGTGACAGGAGGCGAAGGCTTGAGCGCATCTCACGCCGGAGATGAAAACAGCATAACAGACAGAAACCGAACCTCCCGAAGGAGTCTTGGTGATAGAGATATGATACGGAACGACCCGACAGGAACTGAGGGGAGAGCGAGGTACTTAAAGCCCAAAGGGGAACTAATTAGAATGCACATCAGGTGCGTGAAGGTAATTGATACTTGAAACTAGAAGTGTGTGTTCGGCACCAGACCAATCAAACACATAATGACAGGTAGTCCAAGGGTGTGGTTGCTGAAGAGCAAACGAACGCGAGGGTGGGGGCTAGTGAGGTGAGGAGAATGCAATTGATTAACAGAAAACTAAAGGAACAGAGCGAGTAGGCTTAAAGGAACAGAGCGAGTAGGTGAGCAGCGGAACAAAACCTCACAGTCTGTCGTTCCTTTGTTATTCCAATGACTATTCCAAGAGGCCCAGGCTGTGTGTGTGTGTGATACACACACACAGCCAGCATGTGTATATCTAATTTACATCAGTATATAAAAAACACAACTGGAATAGAATATCACACAGCTTCTAGTCTGTTGTTCCTTTGTTATTACAATGACTGGACCCACAAGGCCTAGAGTGACACACACAAGCTAGGGCTTTAGATAGAAGTTTACCTGAATACATTACTATTATTAGTATTAGGGCTTTAGATAGAAATGTACCTGTGATGCACAAGAGAGGGAGAGATAGAGAGAGAGATATATAGAGAGAAAAAGAAAGAAAGAAAGAAAGAAAGAAAGAAAGAAAGAAAGAAAGAAAGAAAGAAAGAAAGAAAGAAAGAAAGAAAGAAAGAAAGAAAGATACAGAGAGAGAGACAGAGAGAGAGACAGAGAGAGTGAGATTCTCCTGATTAGAGCTGAGATATATACAGTGTTATATATATAATATATAATTAAAGTTAACTCAAAGTTAACGCGGTATTAACGCGTTAACGCCCGATTCTATTAACGCCACTATTTTTTTAAACTTACGATTAACTTTTAAAGGGGACATGCATTGCTATTCCTAGCACTATTTGGGCAACTTTACACAATTCCTGTGAGTCTATGGAAGACATCTGTAAGGTTTATTCCAAAAAAAAACCATTGTTTTATATTTCTAATGGAGTACTCAAAAGCATCATTTTCCAGCCTCAGGATTTCAGCCTGTTATTGGCTTGGCTCCACCCATACTAGCAGAATGCTTTGAGTGACCCACCAAATAGCTCCACCCATACTGCATGTCACCGTCCTTCCAGGTGAATAGAAAACAGTTTATAGTAAACAAGATGGCTGTACCGGTACCGTATATTTGAGATCCAGAGAGCGACCCAGACTATGTTTCGGAAGAAGAAGTTGAGTTGCAACAGCGAGGCTTGCAAATCGTTTCCGAGTGGTAAGTTTATATTGTAACGTTAGTCTAATGGCTGGCCGAAAAGAGCCAGTAACGTTAGTACTTACTTCTGACTAGCTTGCTTTGATAGATTGCTATAATGTTACTTTCTTTACTTCTGACTAGCTTGCTTCGATAGCTTGCTATAACGTTACTTTCTTTACTTCTGACTAGCTTGCTATAATGTTACTTTATACTTACTTTATATAACGGTACATGCATCCTAGGTCAATTGGCTGGCCGAAAAGAGCAGCATACCGTTATATGCAACAGTTCTGTATACGCGACCAGGTGTCCCATACTTGCACAGCCATTTGACCTAATGTCCCCCCGCAAAATTATATAGTAACATTAGTATAAAGTAAAGTTAACAGTAACGTTAGTACTTACTTCTGACTCACTCGATAGCTTGCTATAACGTTACTTTATACTTATCTTTTCCTGGTCTCCATCCTAGCATCCTCAAGCAGTTGTGTGTATTGAGCAGTACTGTATTGTAGCCATTTTGATCATTGATAGATTGATTTCCTTCACCCTCAAATCAATCTACTAGGTGTACCTGTGGGAAGTGTGGACGAATGCCGACCGAGGTGGAGAATGTCTGCTGCATGGAGGTTCCTCAGGTACAGTAGCAATGTCACACAACCTTGCATCTGGGTAGCACTGAAAACCATGCATATGGCTAACTGTATTTTGTTTTCTATAGGTCAGGAGAAGAATCAATCAAGAGCCCGAGGCAGTTTCGTGCATGGTTGATCATCCTGGAATGCAACCAGTCTGCTTCAACCCATATACCCTACAAATGGCAACAAATATATACAGGGCAGATTTTGGCCGGATACCAGTCCGCGGCATAAATAAGTAAATAATATTTATTACAGATTTATATTTTATTTACAGGTGTTTCTCCATCTTGCATCTCTCAGACAATACTAATCTTTCTTGCAAACACCCTCTAATCCTTATTGCACATCCCACATAATCAATGGTGTCCAGCTTGCTACTGTCCAATGACATGACATGACAAATTGTAATTTCACAACGTTATTTTTTTTTATTTGTGCATAAATATAATACTTGTTTTTCTTTAGTCGTTTCAGATATATCGCGTACCGGTGTTTTGTGGCCTGGTGTTGGGGGTTCTTAGGACGCAGAGTGAGGGTAGTCATCCCTTCATGTGTGGTCCTAAGAATCCACACCGAATTTCCGGATGCTGATGGTGTCTACACTGGCTTCAGGCCGGTACTAGATTGAAGCGTGACACATAGGCGGCAACGGCATCTTCCATGGAAGGCCTGTCAAAATGTGCGCACAGATGTTCTGGGATGGGAATCTGCTGCACCTCCTCCATATATGGTTGGGGGTCACGAATGACGCAGTCAAACAGGAGCTCCATGAGCTCGTTCACATAGCCTGTAAATGACAATTTGTTATTTGTTATGTCATGTTAAAAATGTTATTATTTATTAAATTTATTGTTATTGTTGTTACTGCTGTTCCACTGTAAGTGGAAATATTTTTCTATTTATATAGGTCATGTGTGTGCAATAATAAATTGATATTTTTACTTACTGACTGTCGGAGTGGTTTTCCTCGGTTTTATACTGTGTCCACCGTTTTTTGCCTTGGGAAAGCTCATTCAGTAGGCAGGCGCTCCCAAAGCGTTAGAAGCTTGATGGCGGTTGGCGTTTTCATTGAAATGCATTGCAGCTAGGTATAGTCTGAAAGGAAAATTTCGATAAGCAATATATTTCTAGTTGATCTGAGGTTATCTATTTGCAACATAATGAGTGATTCGACAAATCAGGAGTCCATAATTAGTCATTTCTCTGGGGATAGCTTCCATTATAGTTGAGCTATATTTAATCGAGCGTAACTTGTAGTGTAGCTTACTACATTTTCCAAGTAGCTTGCCCATCACTGGTGGTTACACTATTAAGAGCAAGACCTACACACATCCACGTAATGGTAAAACCCTCAGAGTTTGCGGCTTCATCGCCTGTAGCTCCACTCATGTCATCTACCTAATAAAATGTCTGTGTGGCCTGAGCTATGTAGGCAAAACCAACCGGCAACTCAAAACACGCATCAGCGAACACCGCAGCAACATCAGATGTGGTGATGAACATAACCCGGTTGCAGTACATTTTAGACAGGCAGGACACAACATCAGCACATTAAGGTACACAGGCATTGAAAAGGTAGAGAGAGCATCCAGAGGAGGAGACCATGGCAAACTACTTTTTCAGAGAGAAACCTATCATATACACACCCTTCAGACTATGGCCCCTCTTGGACTTAATGAAGAGTTTGACATTAAACCCTTCCTGTAAATACACACATTCTGTCTGGTTCTGTTTTTAAGTTTTCTCATTATATATATTTTTTTCTCTATTTTACATGTGAAAGTGTGTTACATCTAACTACTACTGTTATTGTAACTATGTATGTTCTAACACTTAAGCTGTAATATGTTTTGTAAATTTGTAGCCTATAGGCTAATTGATTTAAACCTTGACCTGGTTCATCCCCTAGTATGTATATATACCCCACCCCTTTTCACATGTTGGTGACACTTGAAAAAGGCCACAGTCCGAAACGTTGTGTTAAATTGAATTAAACTTGGGAACACTGTAGACACTGTAGACGTTTTTACAACTTTACATATCTATTTTTGAGTCAAGCACCCGTGACTACACTTTGGATGTGCATGAGTCTTTTCTACTACATTATAAAATAAAACACACATGGCATGGTGGAATACCATAAAACATATTTCTTGATGTTTCCTTTTTTTAAGTAAGTAAAGATGCCTATGTTCATATCAGTGAGCACAATTTGTAACACAAAAAGAGAGACGTGTAGCCTATTTATTTATTTAATATTTTATTTATTCATTTTATTATTATTATTTTATTTGTTGCCATGCAACTGTTTGTTTGAACTTAGTTTGTTAGCCTTTTGCTGTAAAACAAATAGTTTTAATAATTGTTTTTTGTTTTATCTTAAATTTGTTGTTGATTATAAAAAGTATAATTCAGTCATATTTAAAACAGTTGCTGCTGAAGAAATAATATTTATTTATATTTATATAGTTATATAAAAGAATAATAAAGCAATGTCGATTCTGTTCTTAATTAATTGTCTTTTTTTCTTGCAAAATAATAAAAAATAACCGTTAAGCAGTATCGATAAGAGTAGTAGTATCGATAAAATCCTAACAATACCCATCCCTATTCATACCATACTGTATAGGACAAAATCTGGTGTCGGAGCACAATAACAGATGAAAACTGGAAACACATTCTGTGACAGCACACTTGACCAGACACAGATGAAAACATATTCGGTGATGACACAGCTTACCACAGATTTAGGTTAGGCTATTTGGTGACAGTACACTAGATGTCCAAGTATTTTATATTTATTTAACCCTCGTCGGTCACACCCTTGTTGCAGTTCTGGTCAAAAAGCCCCCTTTTTTTTTTTTTTTACGTGTGTTTGTGGATAGCGTAGGCTCGATTTTATGTATATGCCAAAAAAGTTGCTCAGTATCACATCTTGGACTCACATTACAATAATCCATGTTTTTTTTGTATTTTTTTTTACAATCACTATTAAGCGCGTGAACAACAAGTGTCACACCTTTCACCCTAGTCACAGAATTGGACAGGTTAGGGTTAGGGTTGGGACTGAAGTTAATAATGATATTCATGAAAGAAAATTGGAACAATACATGAAAAGGATATGTTTTACTGAGATCACAGTTTCGGTCACTAGGGAGACAGTGGGTTTTTTGAAGGTTGACTCAAGGGTTAAATCTTTTTATAATTATATTCACATAGAAAAGAAACAAAAAAAACTGTATATCATAAAAAGTGCTCAAATAGTGGTCAAAATATGATATTGAAGTGACCACATAAACACAACCATGTACCTGCTCTGCCCCACTGTGGCTCCTAATAACAGGCAATACAATTTACAACGTTCCTCCGATGCTGTAGATTCGTAGTTGCTCGATTGAAAGTAAATAAATAAATCCGTTCCCTGGTTGGGACAGAGCTGCTAGTCGTCCTCACTAGCTTCAGCTTTTCTTGAAAGGTCCCTCTCCTAAAAGGCTTTGCCAGTAAATCTGCCACCAAATCCACTTCTGCCATTGTGCATTAAAATAAACGACAGGACTAAATTTAAATTTAAATTCTAAATCGGCTACTTCTTTACGGTGCTAGTTTTGCTTCATTAGCTGGCCCTCTGATAGCGCACGTCGGAGTTTGCGTGACTCAAGAAAGATGCTGCTGACGTAGGAAGCTAGGCCAGCTAGACCATATACGTATAAAGACTAGATGGCGCAAAGCGGAGTCTACCACGTAGTTCACGTCCGGCCATCTTGCTACGGTGCTACTGCTTTAACTCTTTGACTGGCAATGACTTTCCCCATCTGTAATGGCTGGCGCCAGCCATTTTAGCGATGTTTGCAGACCCATCGTGTGTTCTGTATTATAGCTATGGAGATAATAGTATGGCTCATTTTACAGGCATTGTTCATAGTCCATTACTGACTAATCAGTTAATTTCTACACACTGTAGTTTGTTACACGCTAAACATCGCCCCTTTCCAAAATAATCCAGTCTTTATACATACAGTAGATCGCAAGATATGACGCGTTATATGCAATAAGCCCGAATCGTCCTGGTTGATCGCCTGAAGCCCCAAATACTCCCAAATCAAAGGTATATATATCATGTACATATGTGCCTTGACAAAATCATCAAGGGGGGGGGGGGGGGGGGGGGGGGGGGGGGAGTAGTCTTACCCCCCAAAAATGTGATCGTTACCAAAAGCTTGATTTAGGTCCGGTAAAAATACGACACTGTGATCGTTGCAGAAACATGTTTCAGGTTCGGTAAAATAGACATAGAATCAGTGATGGGAGTAACGGCGTTATAAAGAACGGCGTTAGTTTTTTCAGTAACGAATAATCTAACGGATTACTCATCCAATCTTAATAACGCTGTTACTGCCAAAAAATGCGGCGCGTTACTGTCTATGATTGAAGCTTTTTTTTTTTTATCAGAAAGATCTCTGCGCCGAGAGGCATTCTGTCCTTCTCAGCCAACCTCAGCGCGCGATTGCCTGAGGTTGAGTAAAATGTCATGGTAAGCCAATCAAAGGTAGAGGTGGGCGGGTGCCTCCAGAGTCTGACACACAGCCACAACACAAGCAACTCAGTCAGCGTGAGACCGCCGTCCGTGTACGTTTTGTTTGTTTGGCGGCCAAATAATCCAAAACTAATCCAACGAACAACACAAGCGAGCAGTCAATGACAGACCGCGGGTCCATGAGCATTTTTTGTTCACCCGTGTTGCAGCGCAGGGCACTACAGTAGTGGAGGCTCTACTCTGCTGACATAGTGCTGCACTTCCTGGTTTAATAGCACAGTCTTCAGCTGCTCAGAGTCAGAGATATATATCTGTATGTCATGCATGTATTAAATGTCATGATTAGATTAGTTTAGATGATTAGATTAGATTCTTATATCTGTATGTTGTGTATGTCATAAATGTCATGAATTGAAAACGGGGGACCCTGATGTAAACAAGATGAAAGTCTTTCTCTGGTCTGCATCCCCTTGTGTGTATTGAGCTGTACTGTACTGTACCCATTCTGAAATCTGTTAATTAAAATGTTCAATCAATCAGTATATATATGTTATTTATTTTTGGTATAGTGCTTAACACTTTCACTGCCCAAGCTTAATTCCTTTTTACCTCCTTGAATGCACAGCACCACTTCAATGTTAACGTTAATATCGCCTAATCTATGTTTTAAATTATGGCTATGTGTCCTCTATGTGTAATCTGCCCGTCGCTTATCAAAGACTCATTTTCCAGTCAACATTGTCGTAGCAGATTGTTTTTTTATCGCTTCATTTCCGTTTTCTAGCATTTTGAAAAGCACTCGTTTTCATGGAAAAAATAAGACATTCCATGATAATCGCCCTTTACTGGAATATTCTAGAACATTCTTCGGCCCATTTATGAATCGCCCCCAAACAAACGCCAGATCATCGATAGTACATGTGCACTCACGCACGCTCTGGCCGCGAGCTGAAAATCGATTCTCCCATTTCCTGACCGCTCGCACAGTCAATCAGCCATATCACATAATCACATAAAAGCTTATATCTCCGTGAAAACGAGTCTGATTATCCTAAGACTGGTAACATAGATTCCTTACCTGAGATCAGATGGTATTCAAATGGATTATTCCAATTCCTGATCGCCATTCGAAAAAATCTATCCTTTTATTGATTCACCGTGTATACTGTAAAAACACATAATCCCCGCTGCTCTGAGGCTCACTAGTGGAGCTGATCGACCCCGGCTGCGTGAGTAAGAAGTAAAATGTGGAGTCAGGGATTTTTTTTCTCATTCATTTTCATTGAGTTCAATTCAAAAGGGTGAATTACCATCTGGGAGACGATAGGGGGCGCTTTTTTCACATCTGAGCGCCTGGAGTGGCTGAATTTCCAACGGTAGACTCGGTTGATGAAATATGATTTCAGATCGCTAATAAAAAAAAACGAGAAAATACAAGAATTCTCGTGAGTGGGCATGCAACCCGCGGGGGGTAAACCTGAGAAAACTCGGGTTGGGCAATCAAAGTGTTAACAAGCATAATTTTATGTTGCCCAGTTGTGGCCTGTTGAGGGGCAATACATGATATCAAAAGTTCCAAAACATCTATTGTATTTGTATGATCCACTATATAAACATAGTAATTATAATATCTACATACATGGCATTTGATTGGAGGCTAGTCTCACTTTGTCCCACAGCAACATTAAAATAGTTTAGATTTGTGTATGTTGTTTATGTAAAAAAAAATTACTTGAAAGTAACGCAATAGTTACTTTCTGAAGTAACTAGTTACTTTTATAATTTGTAACTGAGTAAGTAATTTAGTAACTTTTTGGAAGAAGTAACTAGTAACTGTAACTAGTTACTTTTTAAAAGTAACTTGCCCAACACTGCATGGAATATACCTTACCGTAGCCAGAAGTGTTGTATCGGATAAAGATACTAGGTACCCGCGTTGTTGTCAAACCAGAAGTATACTCTTGTTAAGAATGGGATGTCCAGACAGGCACCCCAGATAGCAAAAAATCGTTGAATCAACATTGTGTTTTTGTCAGGCTGAAAATTGGAATCAACATTGATATCAGACATAGAAAATGACATTGAAAGTGCTCGCTATGATCAACATGGAAAGAACATTGGATTTTCAATCAAATTTCAGAATTTTCTATTTTAAAGCTGACAATGAATCAACGTTGATTAAACTATGATATGATCAACATTGAAATAATGTAGAATTGCATCAACATTGATTCAACTATATATATATACATTGCATTATACATTGAAACAATGTTATTATTAAATGACCATTTCAGCACTTTTTCAACCTTCCTCTGTATGATTTTAATATGACTCATTAATAAATAAATAAAAAATCACTTTACATCTAAATTATATTATTAGTTGTAGTTCCACCGGGAGCATGCTAAAGGTGTCTACTAGTGACATTACTGCCATATGACTGAATGGCAGTGATGTCACTGATAGACAGGCTTGGAGCAACCCCTGCAGAACTTTAAAACACCAAATAGAGTAAAGTGATTATTTTTGGCTTAAATGAGACATTAAAAACACACAGAGGAAGGTTTAAACATGCTGAAATTGTCCATATGCTTTACTGCAGTGGTGCTCAACCTTTTTATACAAAGACCTCACAGGACAAATATTTGGGGACTCCAAACTTGATTATAATTATGCCATTATAGACGAATATTCGAAAATATGTTGCGAGCTTGTAGATCGGCTATTTTTTTCTTTTTTTTTTTTTCAAGAAACCAAGGTTGAGAACAGCTGCTTTACGACATGCTCTATGAACAAAGAAACAGACAATTTATTCATTTAGCCATTTATTAAAGATTCAAAAAAATATCTTTACATATTTGCACATTTTAGCACACAGCTTTCTTTTTTTTACTTTAGAACTGTAAGATTTTTCACCGTAAAGTCACAATAAATTACTGGCAATACATGTACTGTGAAAAGTAATGCAAAAGACATGCCAACTAAATACTTGAATAATAATAATATATTATAATTTGGCAAAATAACTGTCAATTTACAATGATAGACGTGCATAACTGTATAGTCCCCAGCTCCAGTATACTTCTGGGGGAGTATACTTCTGTCAAATACTATATTGGATGATGTGATTAATCACGACAAGAAACCAGCTGGACTACAAAAATGCACATAGGCTATTGTACATTAAAAACAACACTCCAAATGCACAAATGAGGTAAGCCATCATGGCACATTTATTGTCAAAATAATTATATTTTTAAAATGGTAAATGGCTGTTTTTCTTTTTTATAATTTATTTTTATTTTATTTTTTACAATTTGTGCACATTTTACCCATTCACATTCCATAGGAAAATCCCATATCAACTCTGAAGAACTGGTCTTCTGCTAAACGCTCGTTTTACAAGTATCGCAGAGAAATTTCAAAGGTACTCACAGTTGCACAAGGGTTTCGGACAGAGAAACGCAATGGTTTGAAAGCTCGGCGTTGCTAATAAACTTTTAAAAGATTTTTTTATAAACTGCTGGTCAACACTGCTCAAAACGGCTTTAGCTGACTGATGCGCCTTGTACAACGAGCATTTCGCCAGTTCTTCAGAGTTAATTATGGGATTTTCTTGTCAAAAGACAAAATTATCATATTCGTAAGTAAAATGCTGCTTTAAGAAACAATATTACAATTTGTGTACATTTTACCCATTCACACATGCAAGGTGCCAACCTGCTCATCGGGAGCAAATAGGGGTTAAGTGTCTTGCTCAAGGACACATCGACACGCTGCCCGGGGAGGAGCGGGAATCTCCGGATTGCCAGACTGCTCTACCTCCCAAGCCACTGTCGCCATGAAACTAGTACTTCCAGGTCTTACCCGAAAATGGTGAAAAAGGAACTAATGAATAAACTTTTCGTACGCGCATTCAAAACAAAAGAGAGGGCGGTTAGGTGGTCGAGCGGAGATTGCGTTCGTCACCAGCCCCGGAGCTGTGAGCTTGGTTCGCCTGTTCGAATCCAGCTCACAGCTCCGGGGTTGTCACCAGCTTGGCTGGCCGTCTGCACTGATACAATTGGCTGTATCAGAGGGTGGGAGAAGCTGGCGGGGTGGGTCCGGGTTGTTGTAAACAGCGACTCCTACAGTTCGGTCGGGGCGCCTGCTAAGCGCGGATTGGACGTGAGGGGGATAGTGTGGTCCTCCCACACGCTACGCCCTCTCAATGAGAATCCGCGCTGCCAGGTGAAAAGAAGCGGTGATTGGCTGGACGTGGTAGCCTCCACTCTCCCAAATGATCTGACTGTGGGGGGTAAAGCGCAGCGACCAGGAAGGGACTGGGAATTGGCATACGACTAACATTGGGATGGGAGAAAAATCGGAGGAAAATGGAGGGGGAAAAAGACAAAAAAAAAAAAAAAAAAAAAAAGAAGAAAAAAAAGAGGTGCAGGGACGAAAGGATAAGGACAATTGTCTATGCAGACCATTCAAAGTCTATGAGCTTACGAAGAAGGGTGGTCACTTGAGGGTTGATGGAGCTTCGCTTCTTTGCCCTGGAGCCTTTCTCCGGGTTGATGCCCAAGAAGCACCTGTTAATAAGCAAAGATACGTTTCAGTTTTAAATAGACTCAGCATTTATCAAGGTGCTCACCTGTGTCTTTTCCCACACCACACCCTGATGAAGACTGCTACTAGTTCAAACTTGTTGGATCATCCTCACAATAAAAATATTTTTTTAGCCTAGCCTAACATAATGTTTACTTATCCGAATTTTGAAGCCATACTATAATGTGAATTAAACCATTATGTCAATTTCTTAACAAGATAGCACAGCAACATCAAGTGCTTAGTGGTCCCAATTCACATAGTTGGTTCCAGGCTTCATACTCAAAGCATTTAATCTACTTTATGGCCTCTGTAGAAAGGCATGGACTTAATAGCCAGATAGTCTTTGCATGATAAGTCTTACTGATGACATTGATCATGTGTTTGAGATTTTCCCCCTCGATGCAAAGGAACACATAAGCTCATCCCTGAACATTACATTACCTTGAATTATCAAGCAGGGGGTGCTTGGGAGTGCTGCAGTATTCAGCAGCAGTGGCACAGGTCTGCAACAAAGTAACACACAATAGCATATATTTAACATTATGAAAGGATGAAGATAAGCTAATCCACGCACTACAGCTCACCACACATCAGCTCGGCCCATTTGGAGCAACTTGGGGGTTAAGTGTCTTGCTCAAGGACACTTCCGACATGCGGACAGTCAGAGCCAGGATTCAAACCACCAACCCTACCTGTCGATGAACGACCAGCTCTACCAACTGAGCTTCAGTCGCCCCTAATGTGATCACTCGTTTAGCATTTCAAATATTTTAATATTTAAATAAATAAAACTTACATCAACTTCGAGCAGCAGTTTCTCCATAGGCTCCTTGAAGTACACCATAAAGAGCAGGATGATGCAGGCAGCCTTCTCCGAAGCCTCTGGATCATATCTGGCCAGAACTTCCCTGATCTTCGGGTTGTCCAGTTTCTGGCAGAACTGCAGGATGGTCCGTCCTCTCTGACCCAGGGCCTCTTGGATCTTTTGAAGGGCATCGGTGTCTGTCAGGAGGCCAACATGGGAGAAAAGCCCCATCTGAGAGAAGAGAAAAGGCCATTCCTTTTTGACCTCCTAAACGCCATGACAAATTACATTGACAAAAACAGTGACAAAGACTTTAAAATCACAAGGGACATGTTTCTCAATGCATCAGTAAGGTTAAGAAGTTGATCAGAAAATGATACTTGCCTTGTAACATTCTGACTGGGCTCTCCTCCATGGAATCTTCCCCGTGGCGTTTCAGGAGCTGAACCTGAAGAAATCAACATGGCATCAGCATTGCACATTAGGTCATTGTGTATGGGGCAGGCGGGGGTAAAGTGGAATATAGGCATCTTTACCCAGGCCAAGTGATCTGAAGTCAGCTGATCTGGAGCCATGTGCATAGTTGGCATCGAAGTCTAAAAAGAGAAAGGACACACATCGTTGTTTACATTGAACATGAATTATGGAATTTTGCCCAAAAAACAACATTTAAGATGAGAAATGCATACCATTCCTTTCTCGCTCTGATGGCAGTGTGGTAGGGGCTGGAGTTATACATTGGCATTCCTAGAGAAAGAGCGACAGAATTAACAAAATAAGGCAAATAAGCACCATCAAAGTTATCAATGAGCACCATATACAGTAGCAAGTGTACCTAGCTCCATATACCTAGCGCATGTCTGGTGGTAAAAACAAAACATGATTTGAGAATGTGTTCGTTAACTCACCTTGATAGCCTTGGGGGTGGTCATGATTGCCAGCTAATTCTAAAAAGAAGATGATCAAAATATTCAAAAAACCTTGTATGCAATTTATCAAGACTGTGTATATTGTATATATATATATATATATATATATATATATATATATATATATATATATATATATATATATATATATATATATATATATATATATATATATATCAGTGGCGAATTCTCAGGGCCTTCAAGGTATTCAGAGAAGGCCCTGTGAGCCTCAGAAGAAAGAAAATATGAATTAAAAAAATTACTTTTTTTATTTTTATTTTTTTATTTTTTTTAATCAAATGTATTAAAATAGTTTGTGTCGCTAATCTGTTAAAACCGCACTGTTTCACTCGCCATAGTTGTTTTCGACCCATTCACTGCGCATTAGAACGTTTTTGTACAGGAGAAAATAACAGCCAATCGGAGATTTCTTTTCACAAGTCTCTGGGCAGACTTTCCTCCATCGGGTATTCTAGCTCGACCTGCCCAATAAACCTTAACAGGAGCCCAGGTGTGGAGTGACAGTTTGATCAGCCAATCACATTTGGAGCTGTAGTCAATGGGCGTAGTCTTTTAGATGCCAAAGTATTCTAGAGTCTGGCTGCGTCGGCCAATCAGAGCGCAAAACGGCAAACGCAGAACTTGCTACCTTAGTTAACTATCAAGCAAGACAACACGAGACAAACTGAAACATGGCAGCAGCAAATGATACCGTCGATGTTGTTGCGGATTTATTAACAGTTCCCTTTTCAAGAAGAACATTCAATGAAAAGATGGACATTATCAAAAAAGGCCGCCCAACCCCAGAAGGACTGGAAATCAGCCAGGCATCAAAGGCTGGTTACGAGTGACATTTCCAGGCTAGTAATTGGGAACGGTACCCCTGGATGACTGGCTCGGTTTCACGGAAGAAGCTTTTCTGCTGGGAATGTTTGTTGTTTGGGACCGACAAGGGTGCGTGGAACTTTAGAGGCTTCGATAACCTTACCTGTTTAACAAAGTCTGCACAAAAGCATGAAGGCTCGGCAAGTCACCTTAAGGCAACAATTAGTCTGAAAACATTTGGAGACGCAAGGATTGATTTACAGCTGGATGAACAGAGACGGAGAGAAACAACGATGCACAACGAAAAGGTCAAAAAAAATCGGGATATTTTAAAACGGCTCATACACTGCGTGGTTTTCCTAGGGAAACAGGAGATGGCTTTCAGGGGCCATGATGAGAGTGGAACATCTTTGAACCGGGGGAATTACCTGGAGCTTTTGTCATTTTTAGCAGAATATGATCCAGCTTTGCACTACCATCTGACCACTTCCAAGGTATTTATTGGAACCTCAAGTCAAATACAGAACGATTTGATAAGTGCTGTTGCTGATGTGATGAATGACGAAATTAAAGAAGAAATAAGGAACGCGTCATGTGTAGCTCTAATGCTGGATGAAACGTCCGATGTGAGCAATGCTGCACAGCTGTCAATTGTTCTTCGTTATGTAACAGACGGTGGCGTAAAAGAGAGGTTCATTAAATATGTGGATGTGTCGGGGGGCAAAACAGCAGAAGAGGTTGCAACCCTGGCTCTTAATTTCTTGGAGGAATATGCATGCACAGATAAACTTGTAGCGCAGTGTTACGATGGTGCACCTGTTATGGCCTCGGGACTAAACGGTGTCCAAGCCAAAGTGAAGGAAAGGGTCCCCGATGCGCTTTTCATACACTGTTATGCACATGTCCTTAATTTAGTTTTATCTCAAGGTGTAAAAAAAATTCAAGAATGCAAAATCTTCCTCTCACACCTGTCTTCCATGGCCGCGTTCTTTACTAAATCGCCCAAACGTACGCAAGTGCTTGACCAGATGTGTCAAAGGCGACTGCCACGAGTTGCACCAACTAGGTGGAATTTCACATCAAGATTGGTTTGCACTGTATTTGAACAGAAAGATGCTCTTAAGGACGTGTTCCAGTACATAGTTGACCACCACGAGGAATTTGACGATACTGCTACAGGCGGTGCTGATGCTCATATATCATACTTGAGCACCTTTGAATTTAGCTTTTTAATTTCAACATTTTACGAAATGTTTTCCCATGCAGATGTTCTTTTTGACATTTTGCAGAGCAAGTCATTTGACATGCAGTTTTGTTTGGCTCGGGTGGACGAGTTTTGCATTCGCATTGAGGAGCAGAGGCCACGTTTTGAGCAACTCTATGACGAGACAGTGAACACCACCGGTGTGCCACCTGGGCGCAGAGCGTGCGGAGATCCACGTACATACTACAAGAAGGTGCATGATGGCATTATTGACAATATTCTAAATCAAATGACAACTCGTTTTAAAGATCACGAAAAGCTTTCATTCCTTTCCCTTCTGGATCCCACGCAGTTCACCATCTATAAGAAAACGTTCCCTGAAACTGCTTTCACAAGCCTGACTGACAGCTACGGGCCGCGTTTTGACTTGCCACGGCTGAAAACCGAACTTGGTGTCATGTATTCTATGGCAGATTTTCAGGGAAAGGACCCATCTGACCTTCTTCTATTTCTTCAACAAAAAAAACTCAGTGAAAGCATGAAGCAGCTATATAAACTGACGTGTTTAGTTGTAACTATCCCTGTCACCACCTCAACCGTGGAAAGGACATTTTCTGCCCTCAAGCGCATTAAAACATATGCGAGGAATACAACCGGACAAGCCCGACTCTCTGCATTATCCTCCATGTCAATTGAAAAAGAAATGCTCCTGGATCTGAAAAGGACTGATCAGCTGTATGACCGGGTCATTGAAAAGTTCACCCAAACGGACAGGAGGATGGATTTCGTCTTCAGGTGAACCACGTCAAAATGGTGAGTGAAACAAATTAATTTATATTGATTATATTGATCTGCCGCTGCGCATTTTATTTCCACACATATATGTCTGTCTTGAAATATTGGCTGGGCTGCTGTGCGTTTCATTTGGTAATTCTTGACTTGATCTTTCTTTGCATACCGTAACTTCCCTCTAAGCACAATTTGAATTGTATTAAAATAGTTACATTTGTTTCGTTGTTGAGTCACCATGCATGTCTAATAATGACAACTCGCTGGGAGGCGGAGATCGGCATTGGTTTTAGCGATCACGCAACGTTGAACCACACGATAATGTTGCCGTCTCTCTCTGCTTTCTCAATTCTTCGCTTGATATAATTAATACAAATGTCCAATATAACGGAATTCGTTAGCTCATACAAATGTGATTATAACAGACTGCTGTTTAGTGTCGGGCCGACTGCCCACAGAACTGTCTATTTTATTTCAAGTCAGCAGCAGCAGCACGGAGTATCGAGGGACTTATTTTATTTGGAATATAATATTAATAATATATAATATTATGAAGGCCCGGTTAACTCCGGTACGCTTCGCCACTGATATATATATATATATATATATATATATATATATATATATATATATATATATATATATATATATATATATATATATATATATATATGTTTAGAGTAGCAGGAGCTAGAAGTTAAAATATGTCAGTCTTTCATAAGTTACAGTATGTCATGGCACAATAGCCAAGGCACAGAAACTGTTTAGTGATGGCTAATAAAATAGTCACAAATGTATAAAAAGGCTCTTGTTGACACAAGGACAAAAGACATACCATTCCTTACTTGTCCAGTGTGGTTCCCTCCTGAAATGGATTAAAATAACCATAATTAGTCACTGTAAAATACAAGTTCTCATTGCAAAATAGTGAGACACTGAATAAGCTACTCGTATATGCACTCAACTTTACATTTCCACCCATTTAACTAACATTTCCAGTCAGTGTAAGGTCTCTAGTAAGGCAGGACTAGTAATCCAACCGCCACCTATTGAAACAGACTGGAGACACAATAAGAGTGGCTGAGAGAATCACATAGCTATATCTATTAATCTAGTGAATTGATACCGGTTGGTTTTGCTTTAGCACTAGTAGCTAGCACGAGTTAGCACCATGCACTCTGCATTGTTAGTTCACCATTATTAAATGAACAAACTGCTTCACAGTGATGCTGGTGTGACCTCTTCTATTCTGTCCTGCCTGCTGTCTCATCAAGGACCGACACGGAATCAGGTGCTGGAGCAGTAGAGTGTGGTTTTATTCTGTATATAATTTGGAACACAACCACAGCTTGTAAGGTACAGAGACAGCATTGGGTCATCTCCATCAGCAAAGGATTCATGTGTGCTGACAGACTTATCAAACATGGATGATCGTATAGTGGAATTCGTTTTACACAAAGTCTGATAGAAATACAAATAAAAACATTTACTTATAAAATACATGTAACTTAAAATAAGACAGTAGAGTAAACAACATTACAAAATAGCATAATAACCTCTTCCCTCTAAAGCCCCATTTTTTATATATAACAAAAGGCAGAATGAACATCACTGCCGCCCTGCTGGAATAAATGCTGAATTGCAGGTAGGCCTGAATAAGTATTTACTGTGTAAAATAACCAAAACCAGATAAACAATATTACACAGAAGACATACCTGTATATAATTTGGAACACACAACCACAGCTTGTAACGTACAGAGTAGACAGCATTTGGTCATCTCCTGTTCAGACACAGCATGTTCCATGTTAGTGAGCTGTTACATTACACAGCAGCTAGCTTAGCATGCTAATCGTTTTTTAAACATGAACCAAGCAATTCCATAAAACAAAATATAAAAACGAGTGAGACAATAAATATGAAACACAAGTGCATATTTGGCCACTAACAGGGTTTTTTATGAAGTACAGATCATGTTAATTAAGTATTCTGAGTCTGAGCAGACAGAAAACCATCTTACCCTCAGGAAGGGATTCCTTTGTGCTGAAGACCCACAATGCAACACAACAACTTCAAGCTGAAGACCCACAATGCAACACAACAACTTCAAACTGAAGACCCACAATGCAACACAACAACTTCAAGCTGAAGACCCACAATGCAAGGGAGGGGAGGGTGCAATATCAGCGCTACACGTTGTAACCATGTAATTTCAATGTTGGGCATTTCAGCATTGAAAAACAATCATCTATACTAAATTGATTCAATGACAGTTTTTCAAATGTTGAAATGGTATCTGTAATTAAATATTGAATCAACATAGCTTTTTCAACCTCAACCAAAAATAACCAATCTGACCAAAATCCAACATTTAATTAATGTCTTTTGCTATCTACCTGATGTTTCTTGCAAGTTTATTAACAAAAGCACACAATGGCTGCTTCTTAAAAACACTTGCTGTCGCTCAAAAACACTGGATGTATACAACAATTCAAGGTCTGAATCTGCGTTCTCCAAACTAATCTAACAAAAATGTCCGCTGATCGTATCCCGTCTTTGGCAACGTGGATATAGCTTATTCTTCATCGATGGGGCAGTCCGTTCTACGTATCCTTCCTCGTCTTCATCATCTTCTCTTTCATCTCTCCCCTAGTGTCTTGATGGCCCTGTATTTATAGCAGGCCTGGGTCCAGCTGATGACATCACAGCTAGTGACATCATAACAGGTTTTCCTCCAATCCACAAAAAGTTAGTTTTCAGTTTGAAAATGTAGGCGTGGCTTATCGCTAACTGCCCTGCTGAAGACAGTATTTCTTTCCAACTCATTTTAAGACTAAATCATTGTTACTATTACATTTACTACACATGATATATGAATATTAAGGTACTTCTCTCAAGGATACACATTTCAACATAACACATTACTTGTTTTGTCCCAGAATAAACCACCAAGCTGACATTCACATTATTTCCAGTTGAGAGTATCAAGATCTATATTACCTTATTTGACTTATTCATTAAACTTTTTTTTCCTAGATTTCTTTAAAACAGAGCTTTTCTAAATAATTATCTTAAATGATACTAATTCAACCAGTTACAATTGATACTCAAACTTAATTATTTTACACAATAGTTTTGCACTTTAGTAAAATCACTTGACCTCCCTTAATCCTGTACATTTGGCTATAAACCACTCCAAGTTTACTATCAAAATGTTTCCCTGTTAAACACATCATTTCAGTGATAATTGTATTTATTAATCTGGTTTAAATTGAATATAGAAAAATACATTTAGAATGTGTCCTAATTACTAAACATTATCTCCTTCCTCCTCCTGTCTATTTGTGCCCCAGCAGAAGTTTGAGCTTTTCACACCTCTGAGAGAAACAGCTGTGAGCCTGCTTGTATGCAAATGCGTTTGTCTCCCTTCTTCAGTTACTCACAGCATTTTCTGATTACTTGATTTTTTTTGTTACAGAATGAGTTATTCTTAAAAGATATATACTTTATCCCACATAATACTTTGAAGATGTAATGCTTTAAGTAACTTTTTTTTAAAGGCTTGATTCAACCAGAAGCTTTATTTCATGATTATATTTTAAGTGATTTTCAAGAGCAGCCTACCTGCTCACACAACACTGTGTTGATTTAGCTGTTTATCACATATACATGTGATTTGAATGTTAACACCGTCATTGGCCGAATCATTGTTTGAGTCTTCGGGGGTGAATCATATCCCTGTAAAAATACATTTAAAAACATTTTCCCATCATAGAATATGCATTCTAATATTACCACTTGGTCTTCTTTAGTATAAACAGTTTTCTACACCAGATTTACTTTTAACACATATAATTTGAAGATGTACTGTTTTTGACGTTATTTCTTGAAGACTTTCTTTACTCAAACCTTAAGTTATATTTCACTTGGTCTTGTTCACACAGCTGGGACCATTTTGGGTCTCAGCCACCATATATCTTAATTTCACATCCTGGCCTGAAACTCCTCACTGACCTGACCAGCTGGTCTCTTTGTTGGCAAAGTCTTTGAGGCTCCTCGGCGTGTGAACTTTTAATCAAGAAATTTAAATAGCCTACTGATCTAAATTTAGTTGCTTAGGTCACCAAACTTTTATCATTACCTTCCCATTGTCTCTGTAGACACAGCTGCCTTGCATGTAAATTAGCTGATTTCCTAGTTACGGTCACCAGAGGATTTTCTCTAAATGGCTTCCTCCTGAATTCCAAATTGGGAGTTAATAGTTATTAAGAATATGTATAATTTAACAGCCAAATTATACTACAGAAGGTACTCCAAAAAGAATAATTCCAATGATCCAATTCCAATGTGCACCCCCCGTCACCTCCCGACCTAGCTGACGCACCCCCCAATGCCCGACATAAAAAAGACAACAGTCTATTCATAGCCGCACTAAAGGCAACAGGTTTAATCCAATAAGAACACATACCACAGGTTAACAGGAAGGCGCAGTCATGAGCAGTCGCATTACTGAGAGCTCTCGCCAAAGAACCAAAACAACAAAACTAAATTCATCAATGAATCAACATCAAACAGAAGTGGAGAGAAGTGAAAACGGATTACACGAGACCCACAGTGACTTCTACCTTCTCAATGGCTCGGAAAATAAACACCTAGACGCTGGAACGGCGGCTATACACACGTTACTAACAGCGAGCCTGGTACGTAAAAACGTACCCCCGACTGGCAGATTGGACCGTAGGACCATGATCATCCTGGTTTTGCTACTTTCGGGAGACATTCAATTAAACCCAGGCCCAGTTTTGACCAGAACTCAGGCTAGAAGACTTGGTCTGGCAGCGCAAGAAGCGATGGAGGTTCCCATCGTGACCAACAACATCAACAACTCAACCCGTGGCTACATCCACAGTGCGGACGGTGACTCTCCCCCAATGACGCCGTAGCAGACGAGCACACGTGAGGCAGAGACAAGAGGAGGTGAACCGAGGGTTGACCAAATCGACGCGGGATTCAAACATCTCAACGCCCGATAGCCGGCTAGCCAGCAGAGCTAACAGCGAAATCATCCAGGAACAAAGGACTCTGGAATGAGTCCTTTGTTGTACCAGCACGGCGCGGGAACTCCCCCCTTCCCACCCACAACAACAAAGCCCCCCCGCCCCACACAGAGGAACAGATCACAAATGAACAATACTTCGAACCGGACAACATCAACGAAATAACCAACTCTAATGGACTGAACATTTTCCACCTTAACATAAACAGCCTAAAAAACGAATTGGATGAACTCAAACAATTATTCATAAATGGTAAGGCAAACATACTGTGCTTCTCAGAAACTAAGCTTGACGATTCTGTAAAAGATCCAGAGATAGAGATTGAGAACTACTCAATAATCAGGAATGATAGGAACAAACATGGAGGTGGCATCTGTATGTACATACACAAAGACACCAAATTCTTCAACAGAAATTACCTGAATCATGAATCAATTGAAACTGTATGGGTGGAAATCCTATTCGAAAGGGCGAAATCCCTACTGGTTGGCTCAATCTACAGGCCGCCAGATCATAGTGGCTTTTATGATACACTTGACAGGTGTTTAGCTGGAGTTGAGGATGTAGACAAAATTCTTATTGGAGACTGGAACACGGATATGCAAGGAAAAGATGCACCCGTCTTCAAGTCATTCAGTAGGTTTTGTGATCTGCATGGCCTCAGCCAGCTAATCACCCAACCCACACGTGTATGTGAATCAACTCAGACTTCATTCTGACCTCCGACAAGTACAAGATCTCCAATAAAGGGGTTATAGCATGCGGGTTAAGTGATCATTATATGATATTCTGTACCCGCAAAAAGCTAAAACAAAAGGCTGGCTGCCACAAAACAGTCACATCTAGAGACCTCAAAACCTACTCTAGCGAGGCCTTTAACCTTGAACTGGAGAGTCTGGATTGGTCAGATGATCTCAATGGTACACTGGTTGAAGAAACATGGCTTGGTTTCCAAACCAAATTTTCAACAATACTAAACGACATGGCCCCCCTAAGAACCACCAGGGTAAAAAATCGCGCTGAGCCGTGGATGCACTCCGAAATACTGGCCGCTATGAAAACCAAAGACAAAAAATGCTCTGAGTTTCGTAAAAGTCAGTCAAAGCTTACCAAAAGCACGAGCAGTGAACTCCAAGCCCACGTGACTGAATTCAAACTAGAAAGAAACAGACTAAGAAACGACGTAAACTCCATGATCAAAACTGCAAAAAATTGTTTCATCAATGACAAAACTGAGGAAAACAAAAACAAACCACGTGAACTTTGGAAATTACTCAATAATCAACTAGGCTGCAGTAAAAAACTTAAAACCAGATTCTCAAACATAAACATAAAAACGGACAACACGCTCATCACAGACAAGCTGGATGTAGCCAATTACTTAAACATTTTCTTCACAAACATAGCCACAACACTGGTAAACAAACTACCCTCCCACTCAGGGCTTTATGGGGTAGAACACATAGTAGCTTACTACAAAAACCTAGGGGTCCGCAAGGACGACTTCAAGCTGGAAATGGTAACAGATGAGGTACTCAAAAAACTGAGCGCCCTCCAACCTAACAAGGCCACTGGCCATGACAACATCCCCTCCAAATTCCTCAGAGACTCAGCAGCCACCATCACCCCAGTCATCACACACATAATAAACCTCTCCATAAAACAGGGACACATCCCCAAGGACTTCAAAATTGAGAGGGTGACCCCTCTGCACAAAAAGGGCAGCAAATTAGACCCAGGCAACTACCGCCCTGTTTCTATTCTCACCTCCATCTCGAAAGTCATGGAAAAAATTGTCTACGAACAGGTCGAAAAGTACCTGGCGGAAAAAAATCTAATCTACGAATTCCAATCTGGCTTCAGAACATCCCACTCCACTGACACATGCCTTCTCTATTTGAACGACCACATAAAACAAGAGGTGGACGCGGGCAAATACTGCGGCATGGTCATGCTGGACCTACAAAAGGCCTTCGACACTGTCAATCACTCCATTCTGATTGACAAGCTAAAAGCAATTGGTTTTGATAGTCTATCAGTGAGCTGGATGCAATCCTACCTTGAGGGGAGGGAACAGATGGTGGAGGTAAACGGTACCCTATCCCCCCCCCTCACAGTGAGCTGTGGTTTTCCACAAGGAAGCATACTAGGACCGCTACTGTTCCTAATTTATGCAAATGACATGTCCTCAGCTTGTGACTGCAACTTGTTCCTGTTTGCGGATGACTCAGCCCTGCTGGTCTCTGACAAGAACAAGTTACAGGTTGAAAAAACTCTCAGCTCGGAACTAGGCAAAATCTGCATATGGCTCGCTGATAACAAACTATCATTACACATGGGCAAAACAGAGTCCATTCTCTTCGGTTCAAATAACAAACTCAGCAAGACCGACGGCTTCTCAGTTACAGTGGGTGACAATATTGTCACAAGGAAAGATGAAATTACCTACCTGGGTTCCATCCTAGAGGCTAATCTCTCCTGTGACAAAATGGCATCCAATGTAATAAAAAAAGTCAACCAACGAACTCGATTCTTGTACAGGATCTCCTCTCTGGTAAACAAGAATACCCTGAAGACTCTGGCAGGAGCACTCATTCAAGGGTACTATGACTATGCTTGCACCTCATGGTACCAAAGCACCTCAAAGGCGCTAAAAACTAAATTACAAACATCTCAAAACGAACTGGTCAGACTATTGCTTGACCTTACTCCTAGAACCCACCTCACCCCTGCCCACTTAAACAACCTAGGATGGCTTAGAGTAGACGACAGAGTACAGCAACTTGCAATGGGCCTGGTCTACAAGATACACTACACGACCAAGGTACCCATGTACATGTCAAAATACTTCCCAAAGGTCAGTGAATACCACGATCACAACACCAGAGGGAGCTCCACAAATCATGTTAAACCCAGATTCGGCTCAAACAAGGGACTAAACACGTTTCGCAATTATGCCACATCAATGTGGAACGCCCTACCCAAAGCTGTAAAGGAATGTGAATCACTACCCACTTTCAAAACCACTCTCAAGGAACACCTACGGGAGACTGCAATTCGAAACTGGCCCCTGTAAATGTCCTAACCCAACCCCCTCCAATGTACAGTAATTTACCTAGTATGGTTTTGTCAATATTCCAATGTACAGTTTTGCCTGTTTGTACAGTGTTCCCCCCAATGTACAGTTTTGCTTGTTTGTACAGTGTTCCCCCCCCCCAACCCCCTCCAATGTAAATTACCTAGTATGATTGTCAATATCCCAATGTACAGTTTGCTTGTACAGTTGTACAGTGTCCCCCCCCAACCTCTCCCTACCCAACCCCCCCCCCCCCCCCCACACAACCTCCTCCAATGTACAGTTTTTACGTCAAATGTATATTTTCTGGACTCTTTTTGTATCACAAACAGTACTGTATTTGCAAATCTGGTATGTCATAAATGTATAGATGTAGCAGTACTGTCTATCTGTATGTCATGTATGTCCTGATGAATTGAAAATGGGGGACCCTGATGTAAACAAGACGAAAGTCTTTCTCTGGTCTGCAAACCTTAACAATTGTGTGTATTGAGCTGTACTGTATTGTATCCATTCTGTAATCTGTTAATAAAGTTTTCAATCAATCAATCAAACCAAAGTGCAGTAGGCCTATGAGCTCTCACGTTCACAAAAATTGGGAGAATAATAATATGAAACCAAGTAAAGATCCTCGCCTTAGCGAGCGCACAGCAATTAACCAGCTATCAATCAGCAGCAGTTATTAACGAAAATGTAGGTAACACCAGTCATTTGACCCAAATTGCAACAAATAAAATACTTCACCACACGAAAGAACAAAATGAGAATTACATGCATATACTCAGAAACAGATTGGCCAAAAAACTAAAACAAAATGCATTTTCATGGATTTTCAAGTGCAGTGGCCTGCAGAGAGAGAGAGAGCGAGAGAGAGAGAGGCATAATTCCCAGTAGGCCTGATATTAATCATAATTGCAATTGGTTTTGCTTGGGTAAGGGTTTGTGTTGTTTTCTCTGTTATAGTGGAGTCATGTTCTACCTGCGTTTAATTTTAAATTAATATATTAAAACCAGCACTAACCTGGTAGCAGTAATAATATTCCGGATGGCCCGGGCGGACCGTCACGCACTCGAGCACACTTCGCAGCACTTTGCCCTCGTCTGTCGGCCTAATGCTACGGATGGGCCTGCATCTTTGCACAAAGCTCTGCGAAGTTTGGTGATTTGGCAATTGAAGACAGTTTAATGCGCAAGTCCTTCTCATCATCATGCAGTCTTTGGCGATATTTTGTCTTCACTGCTGTGTGAGCAGATAATCCAGCCTCGCATAGATAGCTTGTGGCGAAGGGCATTCAAATCCTCACGGCTTGCATTGCCAGGTCTGGGTATATGCTGACATTGCCTTGGTCCAAAAATCCACAAGGGGCTTTCATTTGAACTGCAGCAGCAGCGCTCCAT
Organism: Notolepis coatsorum; assembly: GCF_963971535.1. NCBI lineage: Eukaryota > Metazoa > Chordata > Actinopteri > Aulopiformes > Paralepididae > Notolepis > Notolepis coatsorum. Next base: position 118,108,593 of record NC_140170.1, read on the forward strand.
CCGATGGTCGATCAGCTGTTGCTGCTGTTGTAGTGACAGGAGGGGAAACTTCAAATGGGTTGAATCCACGTCTAAGATGCATCCATAGGTGGGAAATGTGTCCGTAGCTCCTCAGCGAGTTGGTTGAGGTGTTCTGTTATTAAGCTTTTTACAGGTTCACCCATGACCAGTGTTGGGACTTTACAGTAACGAAGTTACTTTTGGCGATAACTAGTACTCTAACGCATTACTTTTGAAATTCAGTAACGCTACTTACGTTACTGAATGGTTCGTCAATGCGTTATTTGCGTTATATACGGCCAGTGATGCCACAGATTACTTGTAAAAGTAATCCGATTACTGATTACTCCTTTAAAAAGTAATCCAAGTTACTTTACTGATTACTTGATTATCAGAGTAACTTAGTTACTTTGAAAGTAACTAGGTTACAAAGTCGTCGTCGTTCCCCCAACAGTTTTTTTAAAACGCTTTATTGAAAGTGCATAAATTGTTTTTAACTTGTTTCTCTGCACATAACGTAAATTGTTAAACTAGTGCTTCAGCTTCTGTACCATCAAGTATGGTAAAGCAACAGTCTATGATGCTCACAGCATTAGAGCAGCCAGCCAGTGGTTTTACAAAACCAGTGTATCCATTCACATCTAACAAATGCAGGCTGAACTATTCAATTATATCAACTGTAACTATTAAATTGTTTTTATAAATGTCTCTCTATAAACATACAATCAGTCTCTCTTTAACATGTAAATTAACTGTAAATCTGGCAAATAAGAGCTTTTGCTCTGCCACCATCAAATATACATTAATCAATAGGGAAAGAAACAATCTCTCTCTTTTGCTGTTTGGCTGGCCTCCGAGTCCTCCTGTACCTAGTCGAAGCGTCGTAGTGTTGTGATTCCAGATGCTTTCAATGCAATTGGATGTGCTGTTTTTAGCGGTAGACAGTATTTACGTTTAGGTCGCTTTCACATATAGTTTTGGTGGACTCGGTGCGGTTCTGGGGGTGAAGTTGCAACATTGTTGCATTCTTCATTTGGTTCGCCTGCTTTCACACAGAGGCGGACCGAGACCTTCTGAACAATGTCACGCGGTCGAAAAGGGCGCTTGTCTATTGGACAGTGGAAATGTGTGTGTGGCTGCTGCGATCCTGTGTGTGCGCGCGCGCGTGTGTGTGTGTCTGTGTGTGTACTGCGGTCTGCGGAGCCCTTCAAATCAGCGGAGCCGAGTTTTGACATGGCATTGATCCATTGTTCTATTGAAGCACATTACCACCATCCTCTCGCTAAACAACTTGTAGACCACAGTGTTTTTATGAGTGCCCACAAGTAGCTGTTTTAATAATATAATAAGCCGCGCGCCTCGGTAATAATAATAAGCCGCGTTTTTTCTTCCTGTAAGCGTTTTGGGGTGGAATTCTCAGACGAATGCAACGGAGCCCTGCTGTCACACGATTGGCGCATATGTCACATGACGTGCTGTGAAGACCCGCCCTACTCTGCCTCTGATTCGCAGACTGTGGATGGGGAATGTGATTGGGCCAAAGCAGAGTCACTCACAGACAGAGAGTCCAGTCACGCCGCGGGAGTCGGGACACATTCTTGTGTAACCCTTTCACTGCCACACCACGTCACTCCCAAATAAGAAAAACAGCTCAAAAATGTATTTTTGACTGTCGAAAACGAAATAAAATACTGCATTCCGCCTGCATTATGAATTTATGGTGAGATAGTAACGAAATAGTAACGCATAGCCACTTGGACAAGTAACTGCAATCAGATTACTGGCTTTTAAAGATTAACGCGTTAGATTACTATTTTCGGGGAAAAGTAATCAGATTACAATAACGCGTTACTTAGTAACGCGTTACCGGCATCACTGTATACGGCGTAGATTGATAGCGAGCGGTAGTGATTATTATTATTATCCTCATATCCTGTCTGCCTGGCTGCGGGGAACGCTATGCTGGGGGCGTGTTTTGTTTACTATTCCTGAGATTCCTGACTGATAATGGCAGCGCCCAGGCAGCTACTGCGTATTTCTCTTTTGTCGAGCGAAAAGAAAATAACGTTTTAGTTATGTCATTTGTGTTTTGGCTCAAAGATACTGGAGTATAACGTTAACTACGAGGACTCATCCAAATCCACTCGCCACCCGCGTAGAATGATACGAGGCGACACACAGCAAATGGGACGGAAAACTTTTTCCAACTACTTGGAGAGAGAATACAGTACAACATGGAAATGAAACAAAGAAAATGTTTAAGGGGCTGCTGGACTAACTTTACATCTCGACAGACACTGGTGAGTGCAGTGATGTGAATGTAAATGAATGGAAACTCAAGTTGATCAACGCATTTTGACTTCTGCCAGGGAATCTCATCAATACTAATCAAACAATATAAATATAGTCCTTTTATGCACAATTGATATCCTAACTATTCTAACGTTGCAATGCACGATTGATATCTTAAACAACGTTGCAAGACTGTTATAATGAAACGCTCCGGCGACAGATATCAATGCTGTTCCTCAAGCACTTATTTTCAACCTAGAACCTAAACGTGCATGCGCTCAACCTAAACGTGCATGCGCGCAACCTAAACGTGCATGCGCGCAACCTAAACGTGCCTGCGCTCAACCTCCCCGAGCAATTAGGCACGGTGCATTTCTTATTACATCGGGACATTTGTGTTTGTGTCAGATTTGTGTTTGTATATTCTAGACCACATTGCTTAGCAGAGTTCAGTGATGTGAATGGAAACTGTCAAGTTGATCAACCGATTTTGAGTATCTGTATCTGGCTGCATGGGAGCAATTTTTTTCTTATTCAAGTAACTAAATAGTTACTTTTCACAGTAACGCATTACTTTTGGGTGTAAGTAACTAGTAACGTAACGGAGTTACTTTTGAAATGAGTAACTAGTAAAGTAACTGAGTTACTATTTTTCAGTAACTAGCACAACACTGCCCATGACAACTAGTTTCCCTCCAAGAACACATGAAGTGTAGGGAAACACATGAGCATAAATACGCTGCCACAATAATAGCGCACCGGTTCCGGTCGCGCGTCTATGGCATTTTGGCAGGAAGTAAAGTGCATCTTTTTAGTTTTTTTAAATGATTATTAAACGTAAGTCTTTAATTACGTGAATTTCATGATTTACACAGTGAAATAACATTTGAAATAACGTATATTAGTTATATTTTATTAGTAAAATAACACCATGGCACCGCCATTAGCCTTTTCATGTCACGCACCCCCAAGAGGTCGCTCGCGCACCACAAGGGGTGCGTGCACCACAGTTTGGGAACCGCTGTCCTAGCGATTGCTCTGCAAGAGCTCCTCCCCCTCAGAGCGAGTCAGGACAGAAAGGGATCAGGACAGACACTGTCTGAACTAGATTATCAAGAGATCAAAAGGTAGGCGATACTGCCACCTAGTGAGATTCGATCGTCATTGCAATTCCAACGTAGGCAGGTGAATCAGGGACACCTAGAGGGCTCCGGCTGACCGTATAGAATGGGGATCAAAACCTGAGTATACTTGGGTTTCTGGCGCTCAACGGTTGGCGAGATAACCCGAATATACTCGGGTATGGCGCTGAATGAGTTAAGGTGATTGATCTGCACAAACAAAATTACTCTTAACTCGCTGAAATCTTGACAGATTTACAAACGGTCTGGTTTATTACAAACGATATTAACGTGGCTATGTTTCTTGGACGATTTTTTTTTATATATTTTTTGTTTTCATATGAAAGTCCATTATAAGGATGCAGTATGATAACTACATCTCTGAAGTTTTTAACAAACCAAACGGTTGAAGATTTTGCAAGCTATGGTCATTTCAATAGTACATGCACTATAGACATTCATGTTATGAGTTGGCATGCTGCCCGTAGCAAGATGGCTGCCATGTGGCAACATCGGTCTCCGTTGGCCAGCAGTGCGGGTGAGTCATCTAGTCTTTATATCTATGAGCTAGACGTCTCTAGTGTGCCAAAGAAGTAGTTGGTGAAATTTGCTCCAGATTAGGGCTGTCCCCGACTAAGGATTTGGATGGTCGACTATGATTGGCCAAAATTGCCGTTAGTCGACTATTGGTCGACAAAAAATATATATATAAATAAATAAAAAGTATAATATTTTTAATACTTTTTATTTTTAATTTTTTTGTATTTTATTTTTTTTATTATTTTTTAAACAAACATATAAACAAACATGACAACACACGATAAGATATACAAGCATTAATTGTCAGGGCACATCCAATGAGATCACCTTTTGGTTAGTTGTTTTATATAAGATATACCCATAATACCTGTTATCTAAAAAAAAAACCTACACACATATGCTCAGCTCGAACCCCCCCCCTCCCGGACCCCACCTTGAGAAGTACCTCCACTATCCCTCGCACCTAACCAGACACTACCATTATAAGCTAGCTTTTATTCTCTCCACCACTTCTAACCACATTGACATTTTGGATTCATTGAGACCCAGAATTCTTGCTGTAGATATTTCATGGTAAATTACATCGAGATATGTAAGAAACCAAACTTTACGGCAAATTTTTTCCGGTTGAAACCAGCGTGATGCGATCAGCTTTTTGGCTACTGTGATACCCGATAAAACCAATCTCTTTAGCTGTGGATTCACTGCAAACTCAAAAACATCATTCAACAGCAATACCGAGGGGTGTACAGGTATATTCCAAGATACGAGTTTTGATATTTGTTGGGTCACATCTTTCCAGAATGCCTTAACTGGTGAGCAGTCCCAATACATGTGCATAAATGTCCCTTCGTCCCCATTTGTACATTGGGTGCATTTGGAATCTTGTTTGAGCCCCATTCGGCACAGTCTTATAGGAGTCAAGTATGTCCTGTGAATATAGTTAAGATTGATTTGTTGATGATCCGGGTTCCTTGATGTAAGTCGGACATTTGCCCAGGCTCCTTGCCAATCAAAGTCATTTTCCAGGTCTGGTATATCCCTCCTCCAGACAGAGTCAAGTTGGAGGGTTTCATACGAGGACGTTAGTAATTGATGATAAAATTCTGAAACAAAACCTCTCGATGTCTCTCTTGAGTAGAAGAATTTGTGGTATCTGTGGTGTTCAATTGGTCTGTCTAATGGAACACCGTGAGACTTCAAACATAGCTCTAACTGTTTGTGAAAAAGCCATGTGGACTTGGTGAGATTACATTTTTTGCGTATTTCTTTATCACTACAAAAACCCTGTTTGTTAAAAACATCCCCTAATGAGTGTATGCCTTGCTCTTCCCATATAGGGAATCTTATAGGTCGTTTTCCAATTAAGAGAGCATTGTTATTGAATAAGGGAGTATGATTGTGCCATTCTTGTGGGTTAGGATTTTTTTTTGTGATTCACGCCATATCCGGATCGCATGAGTAATTATGGGGCCAAATTTTCGTTCACAGTGCTTGATTGGTAGTTTAGTGTATGCTATGTCCTTCAGTCTATGTGGGGCTACTATGTTTTCTTCTATTTTTCTCCAAGATGCTAATGCTTGGGAGTCAAACCATGTTGTCAATGGACTTAATGAGTACGCCTTAAAATATAGGAAAAAATCTGGAAATGCCATGCCACCATCTGCTTTATTTCTCTGTGCGGTGGATCTTTTTATACGTGGTGGTTTGTTATTCCAAATAAATTTGTATGTGGAGGAGTGTAATCTTTTCCAGTAACCCTCTGGAGGGGGTAACGGTAGCATTGAACAGAAGAAGTTGATTTTAGGTAGTACATCCATCTTAACTATTGATATCCGTGCTTGTACTGTGTTCTTAAGTTTTGCCCATCTATCAAGGTCGTCTTTGATTTTGTTTTGGATTTTTGTGTAGTTATGCTTCACCGTTTGTCTTATGGTAGGGAATATTTCCACTCCCAAGCATCTGAAATGTTTTACCATCGGTATCTGTCCTGGGAGGGTTGTATCTTTTTTTGCAGGGGTGTTAAGTGGAAGGAAAGCCGACTTCGGCCAATTTATCTTAAATCCCGATAAATCACCAAAGTCCTCAATCAACTTGAGCAGATGAGGCAATGTGGTGTTGGGGTTTTTCATGAACAATATTACATCGTCCGCATATAAACAAATTTTTTGTTGTGTGCCCTTGATTACGATAGGTTCTATGGATTGGGATTGTCTTATATATTGTGCTAAAGGCTCTAATGATAGATTGAACAGTCCGGGACTAAGAGGACAACCCTGTCTGGCAGAGCGTGATACCGGAAATATTTCAGAGATGATTGTGCCTGTTGTAATCATGGCCGATGGGTCTTTGTATAATACTTTAATCATATCGATGAATCCTTTTCCTAACCCCATCCTTTCTAGCACTGCCCACAGATACAACCATTCCAGCCTGTCAAAGGCCTTCATAGCATCCAGGGACAGCATCGCCTTAGGTATGGTGTCCTCCTTGTTGGCATCAAGTACGTGCAGTATACGTCTTATGTTCTCAGTGATCAGGCGGTCTCCTATGAAGCCAGTTTGGTCCGGGTGAACTAAAGACGTCATATGCTTTTGTAATCTGATGGCTAATACCTTAGAGTACAGTTTGATATCTGTTCCGAGGAGGCTTACAGGTCTATAACTACCGCACTCGTTGGGGTCTTTGTCTTTTTTAAGGAGGACTGTTATGAGTGCAATATTGTCAATTTTATGGAAGTTCCCCTCCTTGACTGAGTATAAGATCATATTTAGTAATAAGGGGCCAATTATGTCCCAACAAGAAAGGTACATTTCTGATGGGAAACCGTCTCTTCATGGAGCCTTACCACTTTTCATTGCGTTTATGGCCTTCTTGAGTTCCTCTAGTGTGATCGGTATTTCTAACTGTTTAGCGTCATCTTCTGAAAGTTTAGGGAGAATAATTTGATTAAGAAATGTGTCCATTTTGTTTTGATCGAAGGTCATTTCTGATTTATATAAGTCGGAGTAGAATACTTTGAATGTATCGTTTATTTTTGCAGGATCTGTTACAAGTACTTGTTGTGCTCTAATGGTAGTTATATCTGCAAATGTTGCATTAATTCTTAATCGCATGGCTAATAGGTGGCTGGGTTTGGAACCATGGGAGTACTGCTGTTGTCTTGTGCTGCGTATTTGTATTTCCGATTGTTGTCTGTATATGGCATTGATCTCTATTTTTAGTACGTTAACTTGATTTTCTAGTCGAGTTGAGTTGTTGTATTTCAGAGAATTAAATAACGTTGAGTAAAGCGTTTCCAGCTCATCCAGTTTTGTGCTTTGATTCTTGCGCATTTTGGAGGAAAAGCTATCCGTGAAGTCTTTGATCATTCCCTTTACCGACATCCATATTATTCTGGGTTTTTTTTATTTTATTTTTAACTTTATTTTGTATCATTCCATTTGGGCTGTGGGGGGTGCTTAATGTCTGAAGGAGTCGACTGAAGGCTTCTTGTCCTTTGCAAAAGCATGCAATTGGTCTACTGATGGATACATCTTGATATTTGTCTATAATACTAGTCTAGTGTGTTCATTAGATGGGTGAAATCCTCTTTCAATGCCTCTGTGCCTGTTTTCATAGGCAGTTAGCCTCTGGTATGCGTGCCATTAGCGTTAGCCACGCTTCTAGGCCTCTTTTCTTTTGGAAAGAATGATAAGAAATATTATATATATTTTATTTTTTAATATTCTACTAAGAGGTTGGCGACTACGGCTCCTTTCGACCGATTAGTCGACTAATCGACTAATAGGGGTCAGCCCTACTCCAGATATGCACACTAAACTGACAGACAGACACACATACAGACAGATAAAAAGACAGACAGACAGATAAACAGACAGACAGATAAACAGACAGACAAACATACAGATAAACAGACACAGATAAACAGACACAGACAGATAAACAGACATACAGATAGACAGCCAGCCAGCCAGCCAGACAAACACACAGACAGACAGATAAACAGACAGACAGATAAACAGACAGATAAATAGACAGACAGACATGACCAAACGCATAATCGCCTCAGGCGTCACTTGATGGAAATAATCATTTAATTTCACTGTGTCTGTGCAGTGCAGCCTTGTTTATTCTCTGTGTCCATGGAAACCACGATAAATGCAGCCATAAAGGTAGGGTTTCCTTATGCAGAAAAGATGGACTGTTTACTATTTTTGGTTATTTGTGATACTCTGTACATACACCCAATTCAAACGCGACCAACCAGACCATGACGAGTTGTGACGGTCAGATTAGGACCATGCCTGACCTCGTGGATTCTCCAGTTAACATCAGTTAATTACGATTCCACAGAGAAAGTGCATTCACACTACATTAGCCTAATACACGAATGCCTCCACTGTCTGAGGTTTTACCCATGCGTTATGGACTCAGTGCAGACATTCACTTTACCTTAGGGCCTTGTTTATCAAAGCCGCAGACTTCTGGGTGAAGCGGTTCACCACAAGAGTTTAATGAGCAAAATAATGACAAAACAAAGAAATTAATGATTTAATGAATATAAAATAGTACACTAAATTATATATGAGGATATAAAAAAAGCAACATGAAAGCGCATTATAGAAAATGGAAGATCTGAAGCAGAGAGAACATGATTCATATACTGTACTGTCCATTAGTTAAATTAGATTTTGGACATCAATTCTATTGATCTTTATGAAATGAATAAGGGGTAGGAATTTATATTTGGTAAAAATATGAATACCTACCACGATTCATTGTAGATTGTTTTTTTTTATAGTAATGCATATACATTTTTTACATAGTGTCATTTGTAAATTGTATTTATTTAATTTTATTGTATTTATTTTTACGTTATAGTGTGTGTCTCAAAAACTATTTTCATAGGGGTGTAGAACGTTTTTTGACGTCCGTCTTTGTCAATCATTTCTTTGAAGAGTGACACTAAAATAAACCTCAGTTCTCAGTAGAAAGTATACTGCCAGTAAAACGAGGCCTGTGATGTCATCAAAAGACTGTGAGTGCTCCATTTACCCTGAATTGAAGACTGCTTGGACGCAGAATAAGTTTGCTCAAGCTTTCACACACAAATTAATTATATTTGTTTTATACTTGTGCCATCAGTTCTGAACCACAAAATAATATCCATATATCCCAGAGAAAAATGCTGCCACAGTGTCCATAAAGTCTCCCAGTCGCAGAGCCAATCCCAAAAATATATTTTGGCTTGACAACTTTGCGGATTACAAGTCTGGGCTCACTTTTATCTGCCTTTGGGAGGGATCCGTTCATGTTCACAAATTTAAAATAAAGATGCCTTAGATCAGCGAAAGGATACAGGTTACATATTCCCTTTAAAGCCCAAATCCACCCTGGAACATAAATCATGTATGTTATTCCTATGATCTTCAGGCAGTTCAAACAACAAAGTCTTAAGGAGAGAGGAGAGAAACAAGGTGCTCTGAAGTCTCTGATGTTGTCAAGAGATGAATGCTGGAACGGCTCCATTAGCAATAAAAGGAAAGTATCACAGTTGTGGTTGGAACCCAATGTGCAGGCAAGGAGACACGGTAGGCAGAACTGAGCAAAACCCAATATAGAGTGGTCGATACACAGGCCTGGGTCGATACACAGAGAAGGTTCTCGTAATGTCCAGGATATATACAGGGGCATGGAAGTCAGACAGACGAGGTGAAAGCAGGAGCAGTTGTCGTCAGCCGGGCGTAGGTATGAGCAGTACTTTGTGAGCAAGGCCAGTCTCTCCAGGTCTTAACCAGCAGGCCAGCGTCTCCAGGTCGTCACCATGCAGGCTAGGAGAGAGGATGAGAATAGAGATTAGAACAAGGTTGTGAGCAAGGCCAGTGTCTACAGGTCTTAACCAGCAGGCCAGCGTCTCCAGGTATTCACCGTATAGTCTAGGAGAGAGGATGAGAACAGAGATTATTACATACACAATTTCCATAGGAAGAACTGGTATGAAATATATTCAAAGGCACAATCTGTAATCCAAAATATAAACAAAAGGGTAGACATTCCCACATTGATTGGCAGGTGTCTTAATCCAATTACATATTTGTTTTTAATGTGTTATTTTGCTGTAAAATCTTTGTATACATTGCTAATATAGCCTACCTCATTTGTATGGGCAAAATGACAGATTAGGGATTTTTTCCTTGAACACAATTCATGTCTCAGATTTCTGTCTGTAGTCATCTGTATCATGACTTTAACCATTGACCTGCTCTATGAAAAGTTAAAAAGTATAAAAGTTATTACAAATCATTTCAAGTTTCAAATGAGATGTCCATGATTTTAAAATAAATGAATAAATAAATATTTTATTTTTTGGGGGTGGCAGGTTCTGTACATTATAAAATTTTCAGTTTCAAGCATCAGTACGTTTACTGATTGTATTTTGAAATGCTATGAATGAAAGTAGCATAGCTCAGCATATCCATGACTAAATCCCCCTCCAGAGCGCAAATTGATTACAGTATTCAATCAGAGCATACTGCTCTATGGAGAAAAAGTTCAGCCTACACTATTTAACTCTGTGCAGCCCATTAGCTAGCACCATGATGGGGGCTCCCTGTATTCTCCTTCAAATGGGAACACCACCCCAATGAAGAATTTCAATATGTTATTTCCATGGCCAAGGAAAGTTCAATCAATACAGTATTTGTGAGCAACTCTCTCCCAAAGCCAGAAACCAGAGATGTAAGACTCCAACTTGTGATATCAGCAGGTATAAAGTCTGGAGCTGCTCCATTGACAATGAATGGGAGATTGATTTTGTGGACCCACGTATTTTTTGTAAAAAAAAATGTATACTCAAATGAATGGATGCTCTCCGTTCTGAAACAGGAAATGTACCCCTACTGTATATTCAAAACATTCCCCTGGATGCTCATAGTGTCACCGTTACCATATCTCTCAATACATTGTCTTGCATTGTGTTTCGACTGTGTTAGACCATAGGAATAACATATGCACTGTGTATGGCGCTCAGCGCTATCTGTAGTCTCTGTGGTTAACGGTATAAGTTCGTTATTAGATTCTGTGTGGAAGAAACTGAAGATGTATCACACCTTTTTTGGGGTGTCCTGGGGTGGGAGTGGGGGAGGACATTTCTTTTGTGATGTCTGTTATAAGATAATTCGATTTTTATGTTCTGTATTTCTTATTTTTCTTATTTCTATTGTCATTATTATTATTACTATTATTGTCATGTGAAGTCCTTTTTTATTATTATTGTGTTTTGTCTTGTTTTATATGAAAGAAAAGAAAGAAAAGAAACAATTTTTATAAAAAAAGGAATATAACCTTACCTTTGTAAATATTATTATTCTCTTGGGAAAAAGGTACATTTTTAAAGCACAATTTATTCATGAATTGCAGATGGAGATATTCAAAAGGCAGGTAAGGTATCACAGCATAATAGAGGGGCTATTGGTACAAGGTAATGACAGTCTAGAGGTGTTTAGGGATAGATGGAGTACACTTAGGGAGGCTGAAGAGTGGGAATAAATATACAAGATATTTCTTAGTGGAGGATTAGGGGAGGCTGCCATGGGGTTGCAGGGGCTGGATGTGCTTTCGGGTTATTTGCTGCGTTGTGGCTTGTTCTGCCGTCGCCGTCCATGCACCGGGAATACGTGCACGGCTGTCTGCTGCTCATGTGGGGTGGTGGTTGGTGATTGGGTGGTCTGCTGTTGCGTATAGTTCTACCGATCCTCAATTATTATAATTTTTTGTTGTTGTTATTTATGTAAGCCTGTGTGGTATTCAGGATGTCGTGGAATTGGGGAGCAGGGGTGATGGGTCACGGGTGGGGTACTTACTGGAATGTAGCAATATGATTTCATGTAATTATTTCTCGTGAAGTTTTGATGAAATTAGGAAATTATTATTTGATGAAATGCATCTACTGTATCTGCACCCCTTTTTAACAAGAAAAAAGTGGTAGGTGAGTGCTTTTGACCTCGACATTACCTCGACAACAGCCTCCCCCAAACCATAACCCTAACCTTAACCAAACCGTTACCTTAAACTAAACATAACCGTTAAGCAAACCTTAAAACTAACCGTAACCCTATCCATGTGTGAGGGCTGGGCCAGCATTGCGCGCTTCCCAACGGGGGCGAGCCAAGCAATCAGCTTCACACAAAGGGGAAATGTTGCAATTTTCTGAAGACAATAAATTACGCCCCTTGTTTTGGCTGACATTGAATACCTGTCTTGTGTTGTGCTTTTGGGGTCGCTTACAAACCATAACACCATGATCGTTAACCTAACCTTATACCCTAACCATAACTGTAACATGGGTGCGTGGGTAGTGTAGATGTGAAGTGCTTGGCTATCACTATGCAGGGCCAGGTCATGGCGTTTCTTTTTTTGTTTTGTTTTTGGGGTTAACGCTCCCTGCTGGTACTGCACCTTAACTGCACCTTCATACCTGCATGTCCGTTTCACGCACAGTAACCGCTTTCACGTGACACTGACATGTTATTGTGTAGTAGAGCCAGTGGACCAGCAAGCACTGGATTGGCGGGAGATATACTGTATATAGAGAGAGAAGAAGGGACTGGGAGGAATGGAGAGATGGAAGAAGAGAGGGAGGGATAGAGGGATGGAATGAGGGGGGGAGGGATGGAAGGATGGAAGGAAGGATGGAGATATGGAGATATGGATGGATGGATGGATGGATGGATGGATGGATGGATGGATGGATGGAGGGAGGGATGGAAGGATGGATGGAGGGATGGAAGAAAGAAATAACGAAAGAATGAAGCAAGTAAGGAAGAAAATAAAGGAATTATTTAAATAAAGGAAAAAGAGTGAAATACAACAAAAAAATACAACATGGCAGAAATGTGTGTGTCTGTGTGTGTCATCTTCTCAATCACCTGCTGCTCTGGCTCATTATCACACACTCTGACCAAGGGGAACAAAAGTGTGTGTGTGATAAATAATGAACCAGAGCAGCAGGAGACAAGAAGATGAACACACACCACATTGAGCATTAACCACTAACATTCATACACACCATACAACACAAAGGACACCACACACACACACACACACACACACACACACACACACACACACACACACACACACACACACACACACACACACACACACACACACACACACACACATACGGTACACTATGGTACACAGATACATACATAAACACAGTTTAAAGTGCTGGGCGATATGGCCCCTAAATGATATCACAATATTTTTTGGCTATGTCACGATACACAATATATATATCACGCTATTTTGACATTTCCTCTAAAGCACTTAAAAATGCTTGATTTAACCCTTTGATGCATACAGTCATGCCAACATGATGATTATAGTATTCCCTGCAACATATGTCTGCATTAAACCATGAAGATGCTTTCAAAAATAATTAAATTAAAGGTTTCTAAAAATCTAAAAGAGTACTCTACTGACACACTAATACAGATTTCTTTTTATTAACCTCTTAAGCCCAGAGCCCTATTTTCTGAAAGTCTGCCTAAAATGGAATATTGCTCCACTTCTACAAGGTCCATTTGCATATTATTGGTATCTAGGGACATCTATGGACCCGAGTGAATGTATTCCCAGTGTCAGAAATATTGTGTCTATTACTAGGCTTGCTTAAATTGTGATGAAACAAAGGAGAATATGAATTATGATTTTTCTTTGCATTTTTGACAGTGAATAACACCATGCTAATAATGACCAGACATGAAAAACTCAGTACCTTCTTGAGATCATGTGTACAAAAAATCTAAGGAAATGAATAAAGGGAAGATGATTAAACAGAAGGTTCTGTAGATACAGTACTGAATTCTCCCATCCGGACCAATGCAATTTGAAATATTATTATAGAATATAGAATAGCAGGCTTATAAATTACCTTATTATAGCCAATTCGCATATTTATATATATACATATATTATCTTTCAAATGGCCGAATTCAATTTGGATTTAGTATCACCAGGCATGCATAAGAACAGATAATAAAATATACTGTAATCTACTGTACTTTTTGATTTTGATCAGGGTGAAACCCATAGGCGGCGGGTTAGAAGAACATTTGGGTAGGCAATATCGCGCAGGGCGCGCACAATTTTTATTTTTTTGTCAATAGACACACCCATTAGGCTATGCGAGGCGAGCCCATGCACTCATTTAACACTATGATCGCCGATGACGAGTTAAGACGTCATTCCTAGCCATGCTCATTCTGCCGAAGACGCCGTAACTCGTCTTTGATGTCAATATTTCAAAAATCTGTGATCGAAATCATATTTCCCCTCCGGAGCCCTGAGACACACTGCAAAGCTCCACTCAACTCTCTAGCGGTTCAAGAGCGCCATCTGGTGGCCGATCGGCAGATCGCCAACCGGAAATGACCCTTTGAACCGGTAGTGCTCATCCATATGTGGTCCGGGCACTCGCTATCGTTAGAGAGACTCCGTCTTGACACAGTGAACATCGATCGGTGCAAATAACTCGAAAAAACAACATGATTTGGACGTATATACTATTATACAACCTGGAAATGGATCGGGCATTTCTCCATCCCATAATAGAAAGAAATCTGTTCCACGCTCATCTGCCAGCGGCGCGAGGAAGCCACGGTAAGATTCAGCGTTATATTCTAACGTGTTCCATATAAACTGCTATGATGAACATATGACCCACTCTGGATGAATCATCTAACGCTGCCCACGGAATTATAAACAATCCCCCGCCCATCCGGTCATCATCAGATGATATGTAGTAACTCCTAGAAGCACATCCAGTTGAAATTTTTTATCTCGCACAGATTCCTACCAAACTGTATTTGATCATCAATATAATGCATTTAGGGCTATAAATCACGTTCTGAAGAAAGCTGCAGAAAACGATAAAAACATACTTATACTTTAGACCATATTTTAGTATGAATATGTGAATGAAAAAGTTTAACGTTGCTACACCCTGAACAATACATATAGGACATTGAATGGGCCATAATAATGGCAATTTAGCAATAGAATTTAAAAAGTTATAGCCCTGCAAAGAAGGGGAACTTCTCCATAGACAAATAGAGATGGCGAGGGATGGTAAATTATGAATTTAACCCATGGCGATCAAAGTGTTAATATATAGTGCAAATTAAGTGTTCAAATGCATAATAATAGATTAACCATTGTCTTACACTAATGCAGCGAAATGCGACGTTTCGTCTTGGCATTAATGATCTTTTCTGCTTTAACTTTGTCTGTGAGATCACTTTCAATGTGAAGCAGACTCTCCTGACGCATTGTTGTTCTTATAGCCAGTTTTGGACATAGGCGGCGGGTATATAAGGCCAGAGTAGGCTAGGTCTACCCAGGGCTAGGCCTACCCAAATCGTTATGCTGGGAATCTTGAAATGTATATATAATATATGTGCACAGGCTGCTGGCTATTGTGTGTGTCTTGTGCTGCAGCCCGCTGGCCAAGGTGTCAACGACGAAGGTGTCAATCGGCTAGGTGGCGGTGTTTAACATTCCAGGTACAGGCAGTAACCAATCACACATAGGCTTAGGTTAAATAGACAAATTTGTGGTATCTGTGGTGTTCAATTGGTACGAGTAATGGAACACCGTGAGATTTCATACAAAGTCGTAACTGTATGTAAAAAAGCCATGTGGACTCGGTGAGGTTAAACTTTATGCATATTTCGACATAACTACAGAGGCCCTTGTTATTAAAAATATCCCCTAATGAGTGTATGCCTTTCTCTTCCCATATAGGGAATCTTATAGGTCGTTTTCCCATTAGGAGTGCATTGTTATTGAATATGGGAGTGTGATTATGCCATTCTTGAGGGTTAGGATATTTCTTTTGTGTTTCCCGCCATGTTCTGATTGTATGGGTAATTATTGGGCCAAATTCTCGCTCACAATGCTTGATTGAAATTTTAGTGTGTGCTATGTCTTCCAGTCTCTGTGGGGCTACCATGTTTTCTTCTAATTCTCTCCAAGATACCAAAGCCTGGGGGTCAGACCATATCTTCACTGGTCTTAAAGTGAAGGCCTTAAAATATTGTAAAAAGTCTGGGACTGCCATGCCACCGTCTGCTTTATTTCTCTGTGCGGTGGATCTTTTTATGCGAGGTGGTTTGTTATTCCAAATAAATTTGTATGTGGAGGTTTGTAATCTTTTCCAGTAGCCCTCTGGAGGAGGTAACGGAAGCATTGAGCTGAAGAAATTGATTCTTGGTAATACATCCATCTTAACTATTGATACCCTTGCCTGTACTGAGTTTTTAAGTTTTGCCCACCTGTCCAGGTCGTCTTTGATTTTGTACTGTATTTTTGTGTAATTGTGCTTCACCGTTTGTCTTATGGTGGGAAATATTTCCACACCCAAGCATCTGAAATGTTTGACCATGGGTATCGCACCTGGGAGGGTTGTGTCTTTTTTTGCACTGGTGTTAAGAGGAAGAAACGCCGACTTAGGCCAATTTATTTTAAATCCCGATAAATCACCAAAGTTTTCTATCAACTTGAGTATATGCGGCAATGTGTTGTTGGGGTTTTGCATGAACAATATTACGTCGTCCGCATATAAACTAATTTTAAGATGTGTGCCCTTGATTACTATTGGTTCTATGTGTTGGGATTGTCTTATAAATTGTGCTAAAGGTTCTAATGATAGATCGAATAGTCCGGGACTAAGAGGGCAACCCTGTCTGGCTGAGCGTGATACCGGAAAGATATCGGAGATGAATGTGCCTGTTGTAATCCTGGCCGATGGGTCCTTGTATAGTACTTTAATCATATCAATGAATCCTTTTCCTAACCCCATCCTTTCTAATACTGCCCATAGAAACGACCATTCTAACCTGTCAAATGCTTTCATAGCATCCAGGGATAGTATCGCCTTAGGTGTGGTGTCCTCTTTGTCAGCATCTAGTACGTGCAGTATTCGCCTTATGTTATCATTGATCAGGCGACCTTTTATGAAGCCTGTTTGGTCCGGATGAACTAAAGACGTCATATGCTTTTGCAATCTGATGGCTAGTATCTTAGAGTACAGTTTGACATCGGTTCCGAGGAGGCTTACAGGACGGTAACTACCGCACTCAGTGGGGTCTTTGTCTTTTTTGTGAAGAACTGAAATAAGTGCGGTATTTTGGTGTTTATGGAAGCTTCCCTCTTTGACTGAGTATATGATCATATTTAGTAATAAGGGTCCAAATATGTCCCAGCAAGAAATGTACATTTCTGATGGGATACCGTCAATTCCCGGAGCCTTGCCGTTTTTCATTCCGGATATGGCCTCCTTGAGTTCTTCTAATGTGATCGGTACTTCTAACTGTTTAGCGTCTTCCTCCGTAATTTTAGGGAGAGTAATTTGATTAAGATATGTGTCTAATTTGTTCTGATCAAAGGACGTTTCTGAATTATATAAATCGGAGTAGAATTCTTTGAATGTATCGTTTATTATTTTGGGTTCTGTTACTAGAGTTTGTTGTTTCCTAATGGCAGTTATATCTGCAAATTTTGCATTAATTCTTAGTCGCATGGCTAATAGGTGACTAGGTTTAGAGCCTTGGAAGTACTGCTGTTGTCTTGTGCTGCGTATTTGCAATTCAGATTTTTGTCTGTATATTGCTTTGATCTCTGTCTTTAGAATGTTTACTTGGTTTTCTAGTCTAGTAGAGTTGTTGTATTTTAAAGAATTAAAAAGCGTTGAGTAAAGCGTTTCCATTTCATATAGTTTTGTGTTTTGATTTTTGCGCAATATGGAGGAAAATCTATCCGAGAAATCCTTAATCATAGTCTTTACCGACATCCATAATATTCTGGGATCTTGCACCGAGTTAGCATTATCCCGTAGGAATATTGTGAGAGCTTCTTTAATTTGTGTAATGAATTCATTGTTGTTAAGCAGCATAGAATTAAAACGCCATCTTGGGGCCCGGGAAGATAGTGTACCAAATGTTGCTTTCAGGATTAAGTAGCAGTGATCTGATAGCGCATTGGGTGTCATTTCCACTTCATATTTATCAAATATTCTCGGGGATGCAAAGACGTAATCAATTCTGGATAGTGTGTTGTGTCTCTATATGAGTATTCGGGATGGTTTAACATTTCTCCGGTTAGTGAAGTGAAGAAACCCACTTCGTACAAATTTGGGGCATATACCGCTGCTAATGCAATTTTCCTGTTATTGTGTATAATCCTAGCTATAGTTATGCGCCCCTCAGCATCCGACCATACCCCTTTCAATTCGATATTTAATTTGCGTCTGACGACTATGGCTACCCCTCTAGTTCTCGTAACAAAAGAAGAGTGACTAATATTATGGTATATGTTATCCGCTAACGTATTTATGTCTTCCTCTAAAATGTGCGTTTCGCTTAATAGAGCCACGTCCACATGTTCTTTTTTCATCAGTGTGAGCACGCTTTTGCGTTTGTGTTGTTTGTTTATCCCGCCGGTGTTCCATACCATTATATTCAAACTAGCCATAATCTATGCATGTTTTTGTGTAGTTTTTGGTAATGTTTCTGGAGTGTGAAGCTACAATAGATGTACATCCAATTAATGAGGTCCCGTTGAGAGCTGAGCTTAAAAACATATATATATACAAATAAAAATCCCCTAATTTCCCCTCACCCAGAAAGTCGTACAGGCCTGTGTTCCAAGAACACATCCTCCGCGATTGACTTTCTCCCCTAGTCCACCGGATTGCCCAAACTGAGCATTGTAATCTTAATCTACCTATGCTAATTGCCATAGGATCTAACATTTCCATTCTATTGCAATAGAATGTCGCTTTTGGTCTTGCCCCTTCCCTTACTGTAATGAAGTGTTGTGATAAATGACAGAAAAAATAAAATAAACAATAAAAAAAAGAGAATAAACTTTTATCGACATATTCATTTGAACCCTCTACTAACGTGT
Organism: Notolepis coatsorum; assembly: GCF_963971535.1. Lineage (NCBI taxonomy): Eukaryota > Metazoa > Chordata > Actinopteri > Aulopiformes > Paralepididae > Notolepis > Notolepis coatsorum. Next base: position 118,127,519 of record NC_140170.1, read on the forward strand.
GGAAAAACGGAAAAAAGGTAAAGATTGTAGAGCAATATTGACACCTTAATGTGAAGAGCATTGGAAAAGAACAATGTAAGTTAAAATATATTTTTTTAAAAATATAGAGTAATGAGAAGAAAAAATTAAATAAAATAAAAATCAATGGAAAGATATAGATAAGGAGTGAGAGATAGAATAATTATCAACGTGGAGAAGCCACTAGTCTCGAATTAACAGATTAGATATGATAGAAAAGCAGCGCCTTTTAGAGCTTCAATGTGCCCTCAATGGAGTGATTACTTAAATTGTTAGAATAACCTTGTAGTGTTCATACGTTTAAGTGTGGTTAATTTTTAAACTATTATTAAAGATTGATAGAACTTCATTTAATTTATTATCTGCTATGTGTATACACACCGGATGTTTATTGTTAGAGTTGTAGGCTTCGTTGTCATGGTGCCTTATATTCTAGAAGGTTGTAGAGTATACTATTGCCTAGACTATTTTATGTTCCAGAATGATCTAAGAGACTCAGGGCATTTGAGCGATAAACCCAGAATATTCCAGATAGATCTTTTTGCAATGATATGTATTTGTCTCCTCAGAGACCAGAGTCTGAGATTATAATGTATTATGAATCGTATTATACACAATACACATTGTTATAGACGGCTTGCATATCGTCTGCTACCTTGATGAACACAATAAAGTCATTCTAACACTGGTATACAATGAGACAGAGGCTTATATGTTTCCGACATTTTCGCCCTGCCTTGGGTTATTTGCTCCAATTCGATTCAGAAAATCCTCAGCTTCCATAGGTGTGTGTATATCTGACCTGCGACCGTCACTGCCCAAAAATGATAACAGCGCTGGGTATGATAGCCTTGGCTTGTAACCGGCTTTGAACAGCTTTTGCATCACATCTTTGTATGGTAGACGTCGGTTGATGGCATCTTTGCTCAAATCTTCGTAGATAAATATTGGTTTACCATCATACTTCAGATTCCCACGTTGGTTGCGAGCATATTTGATGATGTCATCCCTTGTTGTAGTCTTCCGCAGGGTGACAATGATGACTCTTGGCCCGTTGATTCTTTGCCCCCGAGAACCGATTCTGTAAACTTGATCCACTTCTGGCACTTTGTTTGGGTCGATGTTATTCAAAATCGTTGATAACACTGTTGGAAAGTTGGGATCTTCGCAGTTTACTGCTTCTTCAAGCCCTACAATGCGGATGTTATTCCGCCTGTGGTAACGTTGGGTTTCTAGTTGCCTCTCCGCCGCTTCGTTTTTAAGCCCTTGTATTTCCCTCCGATATTCCTCTTTCACTCTTTCCATCTCTTGTCCCATCTCTGTCATGCCACCTTCGTTCGCCTTAACTGCTTTTGTGTTTTCTGTCACCGAAATCTCCACTGTCGTGATTCGCTTTGACTGTGCATCGATCGCTTTCTTGACTTCTTCTAATTTCTCATCGATGCGATCGAATTTAGCCTCGATGCGATCGAATTTAGCATCGACGTTTGCCTCGAGCGCCTTGATGTGTGTAATCTGTTCTTTCATCAGGTTAGACTGTTCTACCATCTGTTCTTTCATCAGGTTAGACTGTTCTACCATCAGGTTAGTCAGTGTGTTGAAATCGGGTGGAGTGGTAGTACTGCTTGCTTCAATTGGCGGCATAGATGCAGTGACGGTGACGGTGGAATCTTTTGCTATTGGTATTCTTTTATCCAGATATTTGGCTGCTCTCTCTTTCACGGAGCTTGATTCTGTCCCTTCTGTTATGTTGGTATCTATTAACTCTCTTTCGGGGACCGTAATCGATGGTCCCGGTAAATTTTCCTCTTCATTCTCCTCTTCGGAGCTTGTCGCCGTCGGCTCAGAACCAGCGTCGGTTAGGACGCGTCTTCTTAGTTTTATTACGTCCTGCGCCGCTGAAGTTACCGTAGTTTGTTTCCCTACCGTCCTTCTACCTTTAACCATTTTGTCTTTTGATATGGTTAGTAGAGGGTCTTATCAATACATACGATGTGGTCTATTCTCTTTCTTTACTGTCCAAATAATGTTTTTAAACGAAATTAGCGTTGGTGGGAGCGGAGCAATTGCAAAATGCGTGCACTACATATTGTGCTAAAACCGGAAGCCACAAATTTTTCTATGAAAGAGATACATTGGGAGGTTTTGTATCAAGTTTTTATTATCAATTACTAACGTCCTCGTATGAAACCCTTCAAATAGACACTGTCTGGAGGAGGGATATACCAGACCTGGAATATGACTTTGATTGGCAAGGAGCCTGGGAAAATGTCCGACTTACATCAAGGAACCCGGATCATCAACAAATCAATCTGAACTATATTCACAGGACATACTTGACTCCTATAAGGCTGTGCAAAATGGGGCTTATACAAGACTCCAAATGCTCCCAATGTACAAATGGGAACGAAGGAACATTTATGCACATGTATTGGGACTGCCCACCAGTTAAGGCATTCTGGAAAGATGTGTCCCAACAATTATCAACACTCGTATTTTGGAATATACCTGTACACCCCGCGGTATTACTATTGAATGATGTTTTTGAGTTTGCAGTGAATCCACAACTAAAAAGATTGGTTTTATCGGGTATCACAGTAGCTAAAAAACTGATCGCATCACGTTGGTTTCAACCGGGAAAAATGTGCCGAAAAGTGTGGTTTCTTACATATCTTGATGTGATATATCAAGAAATATCTACAGCAAGAATTCTTGGGATCAATGAATCCAAAATGTCAATGTGGTTAGAAGTGGTGGAGAGAATAAAAGCTAGCTTATAATGGTGGTGTCTGGTTAGGAGTGAGGGATAATGGAGGTACGATCCAAGAAGGGGTCTGGGAGGGGGGGGTTTGAGCTGGAGCATATGTGTGTAGGGTTTTAGAAAATAGGTATTAGGGGTATATTATATACTAACATTTATATAATTGTAATTTCATTGGATATACACTGTATACGGCTAAAATGTTATTATAGACTATTTTTGTTTTATCCTGTTTCTGTACTTGCATATATTATAACCACCTTTACTGAAAGTTTCATTATGCATTGTGTGTTGAGTACTGACTTTTAATAACTTTTTGTTCTGCAATAATAAAAAAAATATAATAAAAAAAAAAAAGGCTTAGGTTAAATAATGTAGCCAATCACATCATTCACATGATCATCCTGATCCCGCAGGCCGAGTAAAGCAAACATCTGCGTTCCGAATCTCCGCCTGCCGAACCTTTGTAGCGAACACCAGCGCGCTATTTTGAGTCAATTTTCTAAAAGCTAAATGGATATACGTATTTTTCCAAGGCATATGAATCACTACCCACCTTCAAAAACACTCTCAAAAAACACCTACGTGAGACTGCAATTCGAAACTGGCCCCTACAAATGTCCTAACCTAGTTGTACAGTAAATGACCAAGTAAGGCTTTGTCAATATTCCAATGTACAGTGTAAAATGTGTGTGTGTCCCCTTCCCAACCCCCCCCCCCCCCCACCTCCAATGTACAGCCCTCACCCAACCCACCCAACCCCACCCCACCCAACCAACCTCCTCCAATGTACAGTTTCTATGCCAAATGTATATACACTCCTTTTCTGGACACGTTTGTATCACAAACAGTACTGTATTTGCAAATCTGATATGTCATAAATGTATAGATGTAGCAGTACTGTCTATCTGTATGTCATGTATGTCATATATGTTATGATGAATTGAAAATGGGGGACCCTGATGTAAACAAGTCGAAAGTCTTTCTCTGGTCTGCATCCCCTTAACAATTGTATGTATTGAGCTGTACTGTACTGTACCCATTCTGCAATCTGTTAATAAACTTTTCAATCAATCAATCAATCAATCAATATAAACAAAGCAATTTAGAAGCTGCACCGGGCTGCTCCTGGGCATAACTACGGATCACCGGAGGCTATATGTTGCTTTATCTTGGCATACAAGGGTTTGCTCTAAGTGTAAGAGGACATGATGAGAGTCAGAGTTCATCAAATGTTGCTGCATTAAGGTAAGACAATGGTTAATCTATTATTGGATGCCTTCATTTGAACACTTAATTTGCACTATATATTAAATGAGTGGGGCTCGCCTCGCATAGCCTAGTGGGTGTGTGTATTGACAAAAAAGGGAAAAATGTGCGCGCTAGCCACGATATTGCCTACCCAAATTTTTATCTCACCCGCCGCCTATGGTTTTGGATGAGATGTGCCTCATTGCTGAGAAAGATCGTTCACAACTTGAATCATGGATAATTTGGATCTCATCATGCTTTGAAAACAATGTACATACAGTTTACAGTAGCTCTAAAAAGTGTCCACGATTTGATGAACTCTGACTCTCATCATGTCCTCTTAGACTTAGAGCAAGCCCTGTATGGCAAGATAAAGCAACATACAGCCTCCGGTGTTCCGTAGTTATGTCCAGGGGCAACCCGGTGCAGCTTCTAAATTACTTTGTTTATATGCCTTGGAAAAATACCATATATCCATTTTGCTTTTAGAAATTTGACTCAAAATAGCGCGCTGGTGTTCGCTACAAAACGATCGGCGGGCGGAGATTCGGAACGCAGATGTTTGCTTTACTGCGGGATCAGGATGATCATATGAATGATGTGATTGGCTACATTATTTAACCTGAGCCTATGCGTGATTGGTTACTGCCTGTACCTGGAATGTTAAACGCTGCCACCTAGCCGATTGACACCTTCGTCGTTGACACCTTGGCCAGCGGGCTGCAGCACAAGACACACACAATAGCCAGCAGCCTGTGCACATTATATTATATACATTTCAAGATTCCCAGGGTAGGCATAGCCTAGCCTGGCCTTATATACCCGCCGCCTATGGTGAAACCGTTTTGAAACAAATTTCAAATATACTTGTTGCTGTATGCTAAAATAGGGAAGAGAAACTAACTGTGCTTCAAAATAATGCAATAACATTAAGTGTTGTGGTTTATTATCCGGAATAATAAGAGATATAAAAAAAAATGAACGCTTGAAACCCCATAGAGGCTTTCAGGAAGTGTAGTTCTGAAGAATTCCAACGCAGATCGACAGCTAGCGATGTCCTTCACAAAATGGCTGCCAAAAAACTACAATTCCCATGGTTCAAAGTTTTCCAAAATGGTCACCTCTCGCGAAATAACCCTGACCAAAACTAAATGAAAATCTATCTAATAACACTTTAACCTATTCCTAAACTAACGTATTGATGATAATATACATTATAAATGCTGTTGTGACATGGTTATGATGTTTATACTTGAATACGTTTGGAGACATTTGGAGACATGCAATTTGAAATATGATTATAGAATATAAAATATCAGGCCTAAAATGGTTATGCGATTAAAATGCGATTAATCGCCTGACAGCACTAATATATATATAAATGTGCGAATTGGCTATAATAAGGTAATTTATAAGCCTGCTATTCTATATTCTATAATAATATTTCAAATGGCATTGGTCCGGATGGGAGAATTCAGTACTGTATCTACAGAACCTTCTGTTTAATCATCTTCCCTTTACTCATGTCCTTAGATTTTTTGTACACATGATCTCAAGAAGGTACTGAATGTTAATGTTTGGTCATTATTAGCATGGTGTTATTCACTGTCAAAGATGCAAAGAAAAATCATAATTCATATTCTCCTTTATTTCATCACAATTTAAGCAAGCCTAGTAATAGACACAATATTTCTGACACTAGGAATACATTCACTGAGGTCCATAGATGTCCCTAGATACCAATAATATGCAAATGGACCTTGTAGAAGTGGAGCAATATTCCATTTACTTAGGTATGTATTTTAGGCGGATTTTCAGAAAATAGGCTCCGGGCTTAAGACGTTAAAACTGTTCACTCTCTCAACCGGTGCCCCGTCGATGCTGAGGGGGCTGTAGTCCCTGACCCCCGACCTCCTAAAGTCCACAATCATCTCTTTTGTTTAGCTGACGTTCAGGGAGAGGCAGTTCTCCTGACACCACCGCGCCAGATCCTCTACCTCTTCCAGGTAGGCCCTCTCATCGTTTGCAGAGATCAGGCCCACCACTACTGTGTCGTCAGCAAATTTGATGATTGTGTTGTTGTTCCGCTGTGCCACAGTCGTGTGTGTACAGCGAGTAGAGGAGGGGACTCAGAACACAGCCCTGGGGGGCCCCTATGTTGAGGGTGATGGATGAGGAGGTGCAGTTGCCTGCTCTCACCACCTGGGGTCTACCCGTCAGGAAGTACAAGACCCACTGGCAGAGGTCATAGTTCAAGCCCAGGTCCCTGAGCTTGGCTATGAGTTTGGAGGGGACTATGGTATTGAATGCTGAGCTGTAGTCGATGAATAGCATTCTCACATAGTTCCCCTGCCTCTTGTCCAGGTGTGATGCTGCTGTGTGCAGCACATGGGCTATGGCGTCCTCCGTGGACCTGTTGGGGCGATATGCAAATTGCAGGGGGTCCAGGTTGATGGGGAGGGAGGATCAGATGTAGCCCTTCACAATTGATAGGTGTTGGGAAAAGTAGATGCACATTATTTAAATCAAACAAGGCAATCAGATGACTGCAGTATTCACTGCACCTGTTGAGTCTAACTGTATGCTGCTGTTGCAAAGCTTAAATGTTAAAACAAGCTTACATTTTCACAGACTGATGAGCTGACCTGCAGATAGAGAGAAACAACTTATCATCTCACGCAGCTGTGTTCCACTGTTCAACTGAATCATGGCTGAGACAGATTCCATGCTTTAGTTATGTAAGGGATAATTCCCGATGAGCTGCACATACAATTATTTTAATGGACGAGGTGGAGGCATCAATGTAATGTGTTGATGTAACGCTGGAAAGGCATTACTTACTTACTTACTATCTACTATTACATATCCATGCATTTTGCATTCAACATGAACTCATTCAGTGCCAGATATTAGTCAGGGCCCGTCGTAGCATGGCCACACTTTAAAAGATAGGAGTGCGTCACCTTGTTTGTAGAGCTATAACTATATTCTATATTATAGCTATGGCCCATTTGACATCACCTATCTATCGTTCAATATGTGAAAAATAATAAATCTTTCCATCCATACGTTCCCGTGTTATTCTGTGGTGAATATAAGTATGGTTTTAGAGCGGTCTAGGGTAATTCCCGAAATGCTGAGTTATAGCCTTATACGTCAATTCTACTATAGACGTTGCTGTTTCTTGCCTGTACACGCTATTATTCTGAAATCAAATCTATATCATAGGTATTATGTTCCATCATGAATGCATGAAAGGGGGGGGTGTCGTTTCTGATTATTTGATTGTCAGTAACGGTATTCGCATTGAACACTAAAAGTGCTTATCAGCCTGATCGGTATAAAAGCATTGCAGGATCAAGCTAAAATTGACAGATATTCCTTACGTGTGATCGGGAGTATTCCAAAAGTAATATTCCAATTGTTTGATCGCCATCTGGTACATCCAATGTCCATTTGGTCCACGGCATAACCCACCACAACATATGGATTGGGGATATTTGACACACTTCAATGGAACCGGGAGAACCGCTCCACTCTGCCGACAAGGAAAAGTGAAACCGGAGACATTTGGCCATTCCACAGACCAAGATACAAGGTTACAAAGGGTGCTCGATACCGCCGTCTAGCTGGATGCAGCCGGTATTGCACTTTGACGATCTCAGACTCATTCCCTATGGTAACACCAAGGTCCCTGGATGAAGAATGAATACAAATATCGAATAAAAGAATAAACAACCAAATTGTTGAGTTAACACTTGTGACACTCGGGAATCTGAATAATACCTGGAACTAGTTTGTCGTTTATCAGCTAGAAAGCTAACGTTATGCTAATAGGCATTATTGATTGATTGATTGAATTGAAAAAAACTTTATTTATGCCCGAGGGGAGATTCAGATGTCCATCACAGCATCAACAGCCAATTAAAAACAGTTAATACATAACATACAATTATTTAGTATGTGTTAAAAACAAAGATGGACAAATACGTAGGGCTAACAATAAGAGCTAAAATAGGGCAAAAATAGAGCTAAGTGGTAAAAAAATAAACGAGTTTGCTACAGACATTGAAAGACCTGAGCCCTCTCAGGAAGAACAGTCTGCTCTGTCCCTTCCTGTAGAAGGCCTCTGTGTTGTCCGTCCAGTCCAGTTTGTTGTTCATGAGAACACCCAATCATTTGTAGTTCTCCACCATTTCCACCTTCACCCCCTGGATGATGATGGGAGTTTTTTTGTGTGTAGTTATCCTATATAGGTTTAAGAGGGGAGGTCGCTTATAAGCCCTTGGGTTTTTTTACCTTTCCTGCACATTTTAACTGTTCTTCTTTTACTTATTTTATTCCAGAATGTATGTTTGTAAGTGCGAATAACAATAAATATAAATAAAGGTTGGGGGCTTCCTCTTGCTCCGCCGATGGTCCACCACCATCTCCTTTGTCTTGCTGATGTTGAGCTGTAGGTGGTTTCCGTTGCTCCACTCTGTGAAGCTCTCCACCACAACTCTGTACTCCTCGTTGTCGTTGGTGATGTATCCAACGATGGAGGAGTCATCAGACAACTTTTGGAGATGGCAGTTCCCGGAGCTGAAGCGGAAGTCTGAGGTGTATAGGGTGAACAAAAAGGGTGCCAATACAGTTCCCTGGGGCACAGTACATTTCGCAGAGTAAATTTTACTCAAACTGAATACAATTTACTCTGCAAAATTTACTGTGGGGGCACCAGTGTTGCAGATCAGCACATCCGAATGGCACCCCTGCAGTTTGACATAATGTGGTCTGCCAGCAGGGGCGTAATTATGGGGGGGGACACCGGGGACATGTCCCCGGCATGTTTTCAGAATGCAGTTAGTGTCCCCTGCACGATAATAAACGGTGACGCGACGTGATAGGAAAACGGCTGCTTGGCCATCTCTGAGCCATTGTCATGCAAAGTCAAGTAGCCAGGTGAGCACCCGGCCCTAAGTACCACAGCTGTCTTTGCATATCAACAACAGCCCAGTATTCAGGTGTGCTCAAATAGGCTACATACTGTAACACCCCTCCCCAGTTTGGTGTGAAACTGTGATAAATAGCGCGATCGCTCTCTCTCTCTCTCTCTCTCTCTCTCTCTCTCTCTCTCTCTCTCTCTCTCTCTCTCTCTCTCTCTCTCTCTCTCTCTCTCTCTCTCTCATACACACAACGTAGTATGCACGTTCCGAGACACGCGCGGCATTATGACTTTTCATAAGTGAATTATATAGAAACAACTCACCAAAATTGACTTGCACAACTGATTTTAAAAAAAAATCTACGAAAAGGGGGGAACCCCGCCCTTCACCCCCCATACACCCACCCCGCGACCATACAACTATACGTAGCACCCTCCGCCACTGACCACGCCCCCAAATGTGTCCCCCCCACCACTGACAACAGAGTTACGCCCTTGTCTGCCAGTGAGGTAATTGAAGATCCAGGCCACCAAGTCGTCATCCACCCCCATTGCTGACAGCTTCTCGGCTAGTAGTGGAGGCTGAATAGTGTTTAAGGCACTGGACAAATCAAAGAATGTTACCCTCACTGAGCTGCCCGGCTTCTTAAGATGTAAATAGGCCCTGTGGACCATATAGATTATGGCATCCTCTACGGCGATGTTCTGCTGATACGCAAAATGTCCATAAAGTTGTGGTTGGGCGGACAAAATGTTTGATAAAAACGCTAAAACTGGGTCAATTTCGCTAATTTTTTTTTCCTCTTCATGAAAGTCACCGTTGGCCTAGTCACATTGTTTATTGAACAAAAATATAACATGCAAGTGGGCCTTTAAGGGGGGCGGCTGTCCAATTGGATTCTATTTTGGCCCCATCTTGTCCAATCATATTACACAGGGAGTCCCTGATTGTCCAATCAAATTATTGCATGGCTGTGCGGTTCACAGTGGATATAGTTGTCAGGCGCTGTGATCTGTCACCATAGTTTACTGTTTATTGCAGTGTGTGTGTGTTTCTCTCTCTCTCTCTCTCTCTCTCTCTCTCTCTCTCTCTCTCTCTCTCTCTCTCTCTCTCTCTCTCTCTCTCTCTCTCTCTCTCTGTTCAAGGGTGCTGTTATGGTTTGTAACCGACCCAATCGCACAACACAAGACAGGTATGAGAGTAAGCCAAAACAGGGCATTTATTTATTACATAACAAAAAGCGGCACAGTCCCTTTAAGGGAGAACACAAAAACACTAGAGTCAAAGAAATATGGAAAATGCGGCACTGTGCCTTTAAGAGGCGAACAGGCTAAGGGACTAAGGCTAAGGGACAGGGCCAGGGCTAAATGTCAAGGACCAGGACCAGGGGCACTGGAGAGGGGGACAGGGACAGAGGCCCGGAGAGGCGGGCTGGAGACAGGGACAGAGAACAGGGTTAAGGCCTTGGACAGGGCGAGGGCCAGAGCTGCTTACAGGGATGAGGACAGGGTTCCGACGGCGGAGGCCGGGCACGGGGACAAGGGCCCGACGGCGGAGGCCTGGCACAGGAACAGGGGCCCGACGGCGGAGGCCTGGCACGGGGACAGGGGCCCGACGGCGGGGGCCTGGCACGGGGACAGGGGCCCGACGGCGGAGGCCGGGCACAGAGACAGGGGCCCGACAGCGGGGGCTGGGCACGGAGACAGGGGCCCGACAGCGGGGGCCGGGCACGGAGACAGGGGCCCGACAGCGGGGGCCGGGCACGGAACTCCTCCTCGGATGCTGCAGACGGGCAGCGCAGAACAAAGGGGGTCCCAGGGGACCGGGATGGGAACACGCCGTCCTCCCGTGGAATACTAGGGAGCGACGACGAGCCTCACCCCAGGAACGAGGATCACGAAGAGACGCCTTCCTCCCGTGGAATCGGGAGCGATGGCGTGCCGCCTTGACGTCTGGAGTGGGAACACTGGAAAACCTCCCGTAGAGAATTAGAGAGCGAAGACGGTGTCCCACTCCAGGCAAACGGCGACAGGTGGTGATGGCTGGGCCGTCGTCTCACGCCGGAGACGTGGCAGGTGATGGTGACGTACAGAATGGTAACGTACAGAACTCCATGAACACAGACACAGATACAGATACAGAACGACCCGACCAGGACTGGAAGGGAGGTCCAGGTATATAAAGCCCTCTGGGGCGCTAATCATAAACTATGACAGCTGCGTCATGGTAACACTGCTGTTGGTGTTTGTATATATTGGTGTATGTGTTCCCATGTGTGTCTAACCCAAATGTGTGTGTGTGTGTGTGTGTGTGTGTGTGTGTGTGTGTGTGTGTGTGTGTGTGTGTGTGTGTGTGTGTGTGTGTGTGTGTGTGTGTGTGTGTGTGTTTCCTGACGTATAGCATAGTAGGTAGTCCTTCGATGTGTGCAATAGGCTGTTGCAGTCGTTTTATCAGTCTGTAGTAGTCAGCGTCCTCTTTCTCACTGTGGTATTAACATCATCTTCCTGGTGAGGAAGGCTAGCTTCGTAGTGGGAGTTGAAATCGACAATCTTGAGGTGGTTGTGGAGAGGAGGATGAGAAAGAATCTGGACACTATCCTGGAGAACCCCTCCCACCCCCTCTATGAGGAGCACGCTCAGCCGTAGACCTATATATTTTATTCTTTATTCTATTTTATTTCTATTACACTGCCTGTACCCCCCCCCCCCCCCCCCCCATCCCATGTGCTGCTATTACTCCCGAATTTCCACAAGGGGATTAATACGGATCCATCACTATCTCTTAGCTTAGTGCAGGGCAGCACACTCTGTGTGTGAAAACAGGCTTGTCCCTGACAGCTACTTTCCCCAGCAGATGGTGCGTTTGATTTAATTAACCTCACACAAAAGGCAGGAGGGGAGGGTTAATCAAGCCATTGTGTCCCAGAGGGAGAGAGAGGAATGGAGGAGAGGAACATTTAGGGAGAGGAAAGAGGACATCATATTATTTATAAGTGGGTCAAACGGTGGCTAGGGAGACTGACATTGAGATATTATGTGCTATCAGAGCCTTGTATTGGATTAATTTGCAAGTGGAAAACGTACACAGCAATAAACAAAACTTGGCTGTTTAACCACGGGCTGTGGAACACACATATTCCAGAAGAACGAAAGAAAAAGGAAGTGACTCAACTCAACATCGAATTGGAGTGATGATTCAGCTGGGAACCTTGTGATTCTATTGGGTATTCAAACATTACATCCACATTGCAGTAGTCAATTGTTGCTAAAATGTGCTATAGATAACATTCAGCCACTAGATGACACACTAGAATACCAGCATGTAATTTATCCACACAGGACATAGCCTCTTCCGCCCGTGCGGTCAGACTGTTCTATAAAAGTAGTGATTTTTATTTCAAACGTATTCAAGTATAATAGGAATGCCCCGATCACGTTTTTTGCCACCGATACCGATCACCGATCGTCTAGGAGCCATATCGGCCGATACACTGCCGATACCGATCGTTTTTGGTTTTATAAAAAAATAAAAAAAATGTATATATATATATATATTATATAATTATACTTGTAGTTGTATTATCTGCGAGACATCGCCACCACGCAACAAGTCAAAATGCTCGCTATCTGCAAACAGCTCCACTGTCTGTGTGTATACTCTGCTTTGGTCAAATCACATTCAGCATTGCCATCTTCGCAGTGTTGTTATGAAGCATGATAGCTAATTAGCCAATGTTCAGCTGCAAAAACGAATAATGTCAATTATGTTTTTTTTGATCCACTTTTTCTCCCATTTTCTATATTTTCTCCCATCCCAATTTCGTATCATCCAATTCAACCCTCCCCTGTCACGGACGCTGTTTCTTGCCTCCCACAAGCCGGCTGCAATATGGACTAAGTCACACAGTGATGGGCAGTAGCTTGCTACAAGTAGCGAAGCTACATAGCTTAACTACAATTCTCAGTAGCGTGCTGGTAGCTCGCTACTTTTTAACCAGGGTAGCGGTCTCTGTAGCGGAGCTGTTTATAGAACGAAGTAGTAACGTAGCGACGAGAAACGTTACACGCTACTTTCGCAGTCTAGACAGGAAGATCTGCGAGGAGAAAAAAAAACTCCCCGTAAAAAACCCACTATGATTGGTTGGTTTGTTTAGATATGAGTGACGACTCACGATTGGGTATGGTAGGCCAAAATATTACGGGTAGGCCAATCAGAGGCAGGATAGGGCGGGACTCCAGGCCGCAAACCAGGAAGTGAAAATCTAAACGCAGACCACTGAATGAGAATGAATGGATGAATTTACAATAACAGCGCGAAATAATGGCAGAGGGATTTGATGTTTCCACTGATGGCATTGATGAAGATGATGTCAACAACAATAACAACACTGCATCTCCATGGCCCTACCTGGGCCCCGTTCCCCGTACCTGGTTCAACTAAGTCGATCAAGATGTCATTATCCAGCTTCAGTTAACCCGATGTTTGAAGCCGGGATTTTCCTGTTCCTCGAAGGTGGATTCAGTCTCGTTAACTCAAGCCAGACTTGAGACCCAGGATAAATGCGCGTGCCCGCCTCAGCCGAGAAGGCAGCAAGTGTCGAGAGCAGAGATCCTGATTCTCTAGCGGCATTGATTGATTAATTGATTTAAAACTTTAGTAACATATTGCAGTACGGCTCAATCGCCTCGCCGACAAGTTAAATGCGTTATCTATAGGCTAATTTTAAGTCCCTCATTACCTCAATCAATCAGATTATATTTCTTTAAACTTGCCTGCTGGATTGAATAATCAAATGAGATCTTGCTAGCGAAAATAAATAGTAAAACTGTTATACAGAATAACGATACGGCTCCCTTACCCATTGATTGATGTATGGTCGATCTTTTACTTATCTTCTCTGTGGTGTAACGGGTTCTTCTTTTGACTTTCACGCAGACGACCGGGGTTCGAAACCCAGTCGTCTCCTTCTTTTTGCAGTATAGGAATAATTCAATTTGGTGCACGTTGAGAGCTATATAAAGAATGACATCCTCAATGCATGTAGATTTATAATATTTTAACTTAAAACCAGGCTACCTTTGCGTATAATAATTAATATTATATTCAAAAAAATTATATTGGAAACACGGGGTTTCGAACACCGGTCGCTGGGTTGCCAGGATTGAGCACTACCGCTGAGCCACTGTGCCAGATGGGATAAATTCATTGTTTATACATTAATGAACGAGAGACCCGTGTTTAGAATATTCTTTATTTTGTTGTTGTTGCACCGAGCGAGTGCCACGGTATATAACGTGCATTATTTAGGACAAAGTGAATTTAGTATCAGCATTTTGGGTCTATTTTACATTTCAAAAGACCCCTCTGGAAGAATGGAGCACAAAAACGTAATTCAGAATGGTATAACGCAGATCCTAGACTGTGGGAATAATTTCAGGAAACGCGCTGTCACTCCTTTGCGGGGGCGTGGCGATGGTTGATCCGGCTAACTTTAACTTAAACCCTGCTTTCGACCAGGCTCAAACTTTTGGATCTGTTGTCATGGTGACATATCAGATTTGCAAATACAGTACTGTTTGTGATACAAAAAGTGTCCAGAAAAAGAGTGTATATACATTTGACGTAGAAACTGTACATTGGAGGAGGTTGGGTTGGTGGGGTTGGTGGGGTTGGTGGGTGGGGGCTGTACATTGGGGGGGGGGGGGGTTGGGGTAGGGGGACACTGTACACTGTACATTGGGGGGTGGAGAAAAGAAAAAAATAGGGAAAAGATCGTCCTAGACCAGTGGTTCTCAACCTGTGGCCATGGAATGTTTTGTGAGTTACATATCTAGCAGCCAAGGATAGTATTGTTTGTCTAGCAGTGTCAAGCTTGAGTGTTATACTCTGAGTACATACTGTAGTAGTATAGTTCCAATGCCGATTACCCCATGCTGCTTATTTCCGTACTTAAGAATGTATAAATGTTACATAGGATTTCGTTAATGTCTATTTTGTAGACAAATGTTTCTTGCACTTTTTCTTTGGCCAGGTTATTGTCATTTTGTTACTGTGGTTTGAGTTGAAACAGTAGTTTATCCTGTGCTGAAAAGTCTCCATTCCAATAGAGGGAGTATATATTTGTGTTTATTTTATTATTGTTTCACTGCCTTTTATTTATTACGTTTCCACAGTTCTTTCCTCATGTTAAAAGGATGACACAAAAAGCCAGGCCGAGGGCTTGTTTCAGTTTTATAATAAACAATCAAACTGAGCTATTTTTTTGCCTGCCTATTTGTTTGGTGTAAACTTGATCACAAAGTAAAAAAAAAAAAAAAAAAGTAGTGCCGATGTAGCTAGCTATTTTAGCCATGTTCTTGTAGTGTAGCTTGCTACATTTCTCTGGGGATAGCTTCCATTGTAGTTTAGCTATATTTAATCGAGAGTAACTTGTAGTGTAGCTTGCTACATTTTCCAAGTAGCTTGCCCATCACTGGTCATACATAGCACAAGTCCCCTCCGGTACTTGAGGTAACAGCAGTCGCATATTTTCACCTGCGCAGCTCGATCTCTCAGTGGCGAGGAGTAACGCGTGGGAGGCTCACGCTGCCCCGACACTTCCTGATTCTACTGCGCAGGCGCACCAACCGACCTGTAGGAGTCGCTGCCCACAACGCCCGATCCCCACCCATCAGTTTTCCACCCCCTAATACGGCCAATGTGTATTAGTACGGACGACCAGCTAAACTGAAAGCAAATGTGGAGCGCTGGGCTCGAACTGACGAGCCCAGCGTCTCCAGCATTTCGTGGCAAGCGCCTTGCCCACTACGCCACGTAGCCACCCTTAATGTCAATTATGTTATAAGACATTGCTATCAGGAGATATCTGTAGCTACTGCTAGCCGGCTAGATGACGTTAGATAATGCATCATGTATTAACACTTTGACTGCCGGGAACCGTCTTTAGACGTCTTTGCTGGCCATGCTAAAGTTGCCGGAGGACGCGTTACGTCGTCCTTATATCAATATTTCAAAAATCTGCGATCGGATTCATATGTCCCCTCCGCTGGCCTGAGATCCACCAGCAGGACCCACTGAGCTCTCTGGCGGTTCAGGAGCGCCATCTGGTGGCCGATCGGCGCAATCGCCAAACAGGATGTTGCATAGAGGTTGTCCTAGACGTCCGTAGTACTTCCGGGCGCTCGCTGTAGGTCATGGGACTCTGGCTCGTCACGCTACACGGTGATCGATTGGCAATAACTCGATAAACAACATGATTTGGACGTATATACCATTATACAAGCTGGAGATGGACCGGGTAAAAATATATCCCATAATGATAAGATTTCTACTCTACGACGATCGGCCAACGGCGCGCAGAGACTGGGGTGAGTTTCAGCGTGTAACGTTACCGTCTTCGATACTAACTGCTATTATCAACATTTGACCCACATTAGATGATTGGTATAACGCTGCCCACGGAATTATAAACGCCCCCTCGCCCATCCGGTCAACATCAGATGACGTGTAGTAACTTCTAGAAGTACGTCTAGTTGGAATTTTTTATATCGCGCTGATTGCCATCAAACTGTATTTCATCATCAATATAATGCATTTGGGGCTATATATCACGTTCTGGAGAAAGCTGCAGAAAGAGATGAAAACATACTTATACATTACCATACTTTACTATGAATATGTGAATGAAAAAGTTTAACGTTGCTACACAATGAACAATACATATAGGACTTTGAATGGGCCCTAATAATGTCAATGTAGCAATAGAATTTAAAAAGTTATAGCCCTGCAAAGAAGGGGACTTTCTCCATAGACAAATAGCGCTGGCAATCTATGGTATATCATGAATTTAACCTTAGGCAGCCAAAGTGTTAAAATAAAGTGAACTATTTAGTTTACTGGGTCATTTCGTTTAAACAGTGAGCTAACGTGAGCTAACGTTAGCTACCTAGCTAACGGAGGTCTCATGCTGGCCGATCGATCGGCACGGGGCATCCCTATCATTCTTAAACTGAAATGCGCATTTGTTGATATCAGGAGCTATCAGTAGCTAGCCAGTTAGACAATGCATCATGTATTAAACTAAAGTGAATAGTTGACTGTGTAGTTTTGTTTAAACAGTAACATTAGCTAGGTAGCTAACGTTAGCTCACGTAGGTCTCATGGAGGACTATTGCCGGAGCCTCTGTTGACATGAGTCTCTGAGGGGCAGGGGGAGGAGGAGGGGGAGGAGGAGGGGCAGTGCGCTGCAGCAGCAGCAGCTGCTGTGTGCCTGAGAGAGAAGTCCGCTGAGAATTGGATCAAGTTTTTCGATCGGTTTTCACGATCTGCGAAAATAAAGCATCATCGGAATTCACCGATCTCATATTTATACTGAATATCGGCCGATACCGATCGCTGGCCGATCAATCGGGGCATCCCTAAAGTATAAACATCATAACCATGTCACAACAGCATTTAGAATGTATATTATCATCAATACAAGTTTCAAGTTTCTTTAATAGTTGTCATACAGAAGTACAGAATACTTTTATACAAAATGCTTCTTACTGTTACGCTCCAAAGACTGTGCTAGACAAGATAAGTATGAAATAAAATAGTATAGCATGTAAATTAGAAGTAAAAAAAGAGGTCACAGTGTTCAGTATAGACATATGTACAATGTTCGATGCAGAATAGAAGTAACTGAGTTACCATATAATATACAATATACTATGCAGTGTACTAATATACAATACTTTATAGTGCAAAGCAGAAATGGGATGAGGTACAATTTAGGTACAATTTACAGTAAGGTGTACGAGTTGTAGTGCAAATCCTTTATCAATAAATATAAAGTGTGTTTAGGTGATCTAAAGTGTGGAGAGTGGGTGCTGCAGTGTGTTGTTTGTTTAAAGTGAGTGTGTGCGTGTGGATGTGTGTGCTGTGTGCATTTGATGGTTGTTGTATAGTGTTTATTTTTCGTTGAGCAGCCTGATGGCCTGGGGATAGAAGCTTCTTCTGAGTCTTTCTGTGCTCGCCTTGAGACTCCGGTATCGCTTGCCTGACCGCAGCAGTTCAAAGATGCAGTTGTTCGGGTGGCTAGAGTCCTTGATGATTCTCTTAGCCTTACCCCTGCACCGCTTGTTGTAAATGTTCTGGAAGGTGGGGAGCCCCCCTCCAATTGTGCGTTCGGCTGAACGTGTCACTCTTTGTAGTCTGCTTTGGTCTTGTGCAGTGCTATTCCCAAACCAGGAGGTGATGTTGCCAGTCAGGATGCTCTCTATTGTACATGAGTAGAAGTTCTTAAGGATCTTCTGACTGACTTGGAACTTCCTTAGGCGCCTGAGGAAGTAGAGGCGTTGTCGTGCCTTCTTCACAACACTGTCAATGTGTGTGGTCCATGTCAAGTCCTCGGATATGTGGGCTCCGAGGTACTTAAAACTGTTCACTCTCTCAACCGGTGCCCCGTCGATGCTGAGGGGGCTGTAGTCCTTGACCCCCGACCTCCTAAAGTCCACAATCATCTCTTTTGTTGAGGGTGATGGATGAGGAGGTGCAGTTGCCTGCTCTCACCACCTGGGGTCTGCCCGTCAGGAAGTCCAAGTCCCACTGGCAGAGGTCATAGTTCAAGCCCAGGTCCCTGAGCTTGGCTATGAGTTTGGAGGGGACTATGGTATTGAATGCCGAGCTGTAGTCGATGAATAGCATTCTCACATAGTTCCCCTTCCTCTTGTCCAGGTGTGATGCTGCTGTGTGCAGCACATGGGCTATGGCGTCCTCTGTGGACCTGTTGGGGCGGTATGCAAATTGCAGGGGGTCCAGGTTGATGGGGAGGGAGGAGCAGATGTAGCCCTTTCAGGGGCGTAACTAAGGGGGGGGGTCCGCGGGAAATGTCCCCGGCATGTTTTCAGAATGCAGTTAGTGTCCGCTGCACGATAATAAATGGTGACGCGACGTGATAGGAAAACGGCTGCTTGGCCATCTCTGAGCCATTGTCATGCAAAGTCAAGTGAGCACCCGGCGCGCTAAGTACCACAGCTGTCTTTGCATATCAACAACAGCCCAGTATTCAGGTGTGCTCAAATAGGCTACATACTGTAACACCCCTCCCCAGTTTGGTGTGAAACTGTGATAAATAGCGCGAAATCTCTCTCTCTCTCTCTCTCTCTCTCTCTCTCTCTCTCTCTCTCTCTCTCTCTCTCTCTCTCTCTCTTCTCTCTCTCTCTCTCTCTCTCTCTCTCTCTCTCTCATACACACAACGTAGTATGCATGTAACTGACCGCCAAGGGTAAAGATGCCTATCATCTTTACTGTCAGTAAGCTTTGATTTGCGTTGGTCTAGATGATCAATTTCTCTGTATTGGCTCAGAATACTGAGTCATGATGAAGTCTAAAATTGCTCTTCCACCCCCTGGGAGATTTGTTAAAGAGGACATGTATGCAACCAAGAGATGGCGCAGAGTCCAGTACCTAATCGAACAATTCTGGAGCCGCTGGAAGAAGGAATACCTCCTGAACATTTCTACACGCCAGAAGTGGCACGTACCACGCCGTAACCTCAAGGTGAACGACATAGTCATCCTCAAGGACAGTAACCTGCCAAGAAGCCAGTGGCAACTATGTCGGGTCGTCGAAGCCATTCCAGAGAGCGACGGTCTAGTACGTCGAGTAAAAATACAGACTGGGGAGCGAAAAGATCACTCTACCAGACCTTCAGTCCTCGAGCGACCGATCCAGAAATTAGTATAGAAACGCTTGAATTGTATTATTTTGATGCTATGTGAAATCTAAAAGGAAATCCTGTATGACTAAATTAATTGTTTTGTGCTTATCCGTCATAGCAGGATTTGGTGGGAGTGTAACTGACCGCCAAGGGTAAAGATGCCTATCATCTTTACTGTCAGTAAGCTTTGATTTGCGTTGGTCTAGATGATCAATTTCTCTGTATTGGCTCAGAATACTGAGCCCTCTATTTATCTATTTAAGAAAATAATATTTCGGAGCCACTTGTGCACTTTCATTTAGTGTCCACATGGGGGCAGAGCTCGTCTTCCTTTAGTATAAAGTCACAGCTTCCTGTGTGACCAAGGCGGAAGTAATTCAGAGATAACGACGGAGCAGGCAGCGAATATGTATGATAGAAGGACCATACTCCAGTTAAATTAATTACCCTTGGTAAAGCGGAATAAGGTATGTCGAACACTCAAATGTATTATTATTATTACTGTTGTTGAAGATATGTTGTTGTATATTTATGTGTGTAACCGCCAAACATTTATAAACATATAAAGTGGTGCACTCACGAAGTAGATTCTAATCAAAGGCACCTGCTGCCGGACAAGTAACGTTATTATATATCATTGTTTTTCCCTGAGTGCCTTTGTTATGGAAGACGAGTTCACCTTTTAAATATCTTTGAATGCAATTGTTTGTTTGAACACTTTGGTATAATAATGAACAACATGTGAACAATATTGAAATGTGAAATATATAACTAATTGTATGTTTGTGTTTGACTGTCCTATGCAGTTTTCACGGTGCAAACGGGGTGCAAACGGGGTGCAAACGGGGTGCAAACGGAGCAAATGATGCAACCGTCACTACCTGTACAAACACGGTGCAACTACCAAAGAAAAGCTACAGTACTGCTAAGCTGAAATGCAAGAGAAAAAAGAGAAAATAAATAAAAGCATCTGTACGAAACATAACCGCATCTTTATTTCAACACCAAGCCGGGGGGCAGTTACAGTGAAAACTTACCGACCAGTGGTGAGTAGGGATGCCCCCCGGACCCCGGTTTTAAACGGGAACCGGTAATATATTAGAAAATACCGGAGTATTTATAAGCTCTGACGTCCTCGGTACTGCTATCGATACTCTTATTATTATTATTATTATTATTATTATTATTATTATTATTATTATTATTATTATTATTATTATTTAAAAGTTGCGAACGATCCTCTCTCTGTCTCTGCACGAGAAGCGAGCCGCAGCCAGCGAGTCAATTATTACACACACTCCTCGCGAGTCGCTCGCTAGTGCTACACATAGACATACGGGTACTACATACGGGTACTCCTTAATGAAAGTGCTCCCCGACGCCCCGTGCTATAGCGCGCGGCACACAGACAGCAGCTCTGCATGCACTGAGTCGTGATCATGGCGGATAGAGCGAAGCGTTCTAAAGTATGGATATACTTTACAAGGGTCAATGCCGACAATGCACGTTGCCACAAGTGCAACAAAACATTTGCCAGTAAGGGTGGCAATACGAGCAAATCAATTTATCAAAACATCTGTTAAACATGATATTAGTGTGCAGAAATGCGCGTATTCGACTGCCTTGCGCGCAGTGTTTCATCTGCATACTGCAGCCGTAACCCAAGATACGGAGTTGCCTAGGCTAATAACGAATTATTACAAATAGGCTAATAAACAAAACAATTGTTTAGCTACAAATACTACAATCTAAACTTTTTATAGATCGTCAAGCTGAGGCGTCAGCCACTATGTCCCAGCCCAGTGAGCCCAGGGCCACCACACATCTTCCCTCTACCTACCTCCACCACCCAAAGTCCTTTCTCCCTAGCAGCTAGAGGAAGGATGACAGAGGATAGGGTGAACGAGTGTCACAGTTCTGTTAGCCTTTTGCATTTGTTGTTTATTATAAAAAGTATATAATTCAGAGTCAGACACATTTAAAACATTGTTGCTGCTGTTGCTGAAGAAATTATATTTATTTATAATACTTATTTATAAAGTTGTATTTATAAATAATAAAGCAATGTTGATTCTGTTCTTAATTAATTGTCTTTTTTTCTTGCAAAAAAATAACCAAAAAGAACCGATAAGAGTATCAATAAAGTACCGAACCGTTAAGCAGTATCGATAAGAGTAGTAGTATCGATAAAATCCTAACGATACCCATCCCTAGTGGTGAGTGAAAACTTACCGACCAGTGGTGAGTGAAAACTTACCGACCAGTGGTGAGTGAAAACTTACCGACCAGTGGTGAGCGAAGACTTACCCATACTCTGAAGATGATAAACAGTGAGTAAACCCATACTCTGAAGATGATAAACAGTGAGTAAAAACCCATACTCTGAAGAGGATCAATGTATTATGAAACCTCATTCTGAAGTGGATAAATGTGAAATAGACCTTACTCTGAAGAAGATGGATGTATTATGAAGACTTTATTCTGAAGTGGATAAATGTACAATGAAGACCATACTCCAAAGAAAATGCATGTATGTTGAAGACCTCACTCTGAAGAAAATGCATGTACAATGAAGACCATACTCTGAAGAAAATGCATGTACAATGAAGACCATACTCCAAAGAAAATGCATGTATGTTGAAGACCTCACTCTGAAGAAAATGCATGTACAATGAAGACCTCACTCTGAAGAAAATACATGTACAATGAAGACCATACTCTGAAGAGAACACATGTATGTTGAGGACCCTACTAAAGAAAATACATGTATGAAGAGAAGGAAGAATGAGCCTACTGAGTTAACCTTATGCTGTCTGGTATCCATCCCAGCAAACCCACGGACGTGTGGAAACTCCTGTATATCTAATTAACCCTATGCTGTCTGGTATCCATCCCAGCAAACCCACGGACGTGTGGCAACTTCTGTATATCTAATTAACCCTATGCTGTCTGGTATCCATCCCAGCAATACCACGGATGTGTGGCAACTCCTGTATATCTAATTAACCCTATGCTGTCTGGTATCCATCCCAGCAATACCACGGATGTGTGGCAACTTCTGTATATCTAATTACCCTCATGCTGTCTGGTATCCATCCCAGCAATACCACGGACGTGTGGCAACTCCTGTATGTTTAATGAATATTATGCTGTCTGATATCCATCCCAGCAAGTGGAACTCTTAAATACCATCTAGTTATTTGATATTTTGAGTGTATGTGATCAAGCACAATGTCGGCCCAAGAAGACGAAGCTGGCAACCTCTTGGAGTTGGAACAGAACAGAACGGGTGCTCGCCAAAGAACTCTAACCGAGAAAGGAAAAGAAAACCGTGAAGTGGAGGATAAGAGGAATGAGAAAGCTTTTAACAAAGCTTATCAGAAGTGGAAGAAGATAGCCAAGGAAGCAAGAGGGAAGCTAAGAACCTTCTGTCCAGCAGAAGAACTTGAAAGACTAAAACAAGACATTCAAGCAAGTTGTGACTTAGTAAGAAGTTTATATGAGTCCATTTTACGTAACCATGCCACGACTCCTGAGATCGCAAATAAAATGGACGCCTGTATTCAGCTGACGACAGACACCCAAGAGCTTGTGTGTAAGCAGCTGGAAACAAAAGAGGAAGATTTTAATGAAAGACTTGAGAAGGAGAGGGTGAGAATAGCTCTGAACAAAGAAGAGTACAGATCTGTATATGGTCACACAAATACTGAAACAATTCACTCTCAACGTTCCAAGGCATCAAACAGGCGGAGGGAAGCTGAACTCGCGGCTAAAGTGGAAGAGGTAAAGGCCATTCAAGTGATCCAGGCTCAGCAAACCAGTCTCCTCCAACTAGAGGGGGAAGAGGCAGCCATGCTGATGGAAATGGAGAAGGTGAAGGTACAGAGTCGACGTAAGCTGGAGGAGGAGAGGATGAAGTTACAGCAGCTACAAGCAGAGAAGGAAGTCCAGGTAGCAGCAGCCCGAGTGAGGGCATACAGTTCGGGAAGTGATCTAGACAACGAAGAAGAAGAAGTCACTGACCATGAAATAAATACTGCTCACCAAAATCCTGAATATAGTGCTCCGCTACATCCTACAGCATTCCAACGTCAAGCATCTCCCAGCGCGACGGCAAACCAAGAGGCCTTCAGTCTAGCCGAAGCAATCACAAGTGCATTAAGCATGAATCGCCTACCTACACCAGAACCAACAATATTCAACGGTGACCCTATGAAATTTGTTGATTGGAAGATGACCTTCATGACCCTGATACACCGAAAGCCTCTCCCAACAAGTGATAAGATGTTTTATCTGAAAATGTACCTTACTGGAGAAGCTCGTAAGTCTGTGGAAGGATTCTTTTACAGAGACTCCGAAGAAGCATATAAAGGTGCCTGGAGAGTGTTGGAAGAGAGGTATGGAAACCCCTTCATTATACAAAGGGCGTTCAGAGACAAGCTAATGAGATGGCCTAAGATAAACACAAACGATCCTCTGGCGCTCCGAGAGTTTGCAGACTTCCTACAGGGATGCACAGAGGCAATTCCACATGTCCGAGGGCTGGACATCTTGAACGACTGTGAAGAGAACCACAAACTGCTCAAGAAACTACCTGAGTGGATTGTGCGAAGATGGAGCAGGATCATCGTAGAAGAGCTAGATAAATCTGGAAGCTATCCAAGTCTTGCACACTTTTCAAAGTTTCTGAACAAAGAAGCACGAATAGCTTGTAACCCCATCGCTACCCCACTACTGTTGAACTCCAGAGCCTCAGACGAGAGGTTTTCCAAGAGAGCCAGAGCGTTGCATACAAGCACTCACATAAAGAGCAACATCGTGGAGACACAGTATTCACCCTATAGAGCCAGACCACCTTGCCCAATCTGCAAGAATGAGAATCATGGCATTGCTACATGCACTAACTTCGCATCAAGGTCTATAGAGGATAAGAGAACGTACATCTACCAAAATCACCTCTGCTTTGGATGTCTAAAGAAGGGACACTCCAGCAAGGACTGTAAACGGCGACATACCTGCAACACCTGCAACCGTCGTCATCCAACGTGTCTGCACGAAGAGAGGTCACAAGCACCAGAGACAACCCAGAGTGGCACATCTACTGCAAACTACCGGGGCCAAGAAGTCTGCAGAGTCGTGTCTCACACTACAACCCGATGTGCTTCTGCGACCTCAAGCATTGTCCCAGTCCTTGTGTCTTCAGTTCAAGAGCCACAGATAACGGTGCTCACTTACGCACTACTCGACACACAGAGTGATACAACGTTTATCTTAGAGGACCTGCTTAAGGAGTTAAGTGTGGAAAGTCAACCTGTGAAGCTGAGACTCAGTACAATGACTGCTGTAAATACAGTTATAACCAGCAAGAGTGTCAGCGGCCTACAAATCAGAGGACTCCATTCTGCAAACAACATCAGAGTGCCACAAGCCTACACTCGTAGCTTCATCCCAGTAGACAAATCCTACATTCCTACTGGTAAAACAGCGCTACAGTGGCCTCACCTCAAGCATCTCGTAAACAAGTTACCATCACTTCTAGACTGTGAAGTGGGTATGTTAATAGGATGCGATTGTCCCTCAGCGCTAGCTCCACTCGAAGTCATCACAGGCTGTGAAAACGAACCTTTTGCACAGAGGACAGAGCTTGGCTGGAGCATAATAGGCTCATCTAACCCTCATCTGGACCGACAAGGGAGCCAGAGCTTTGTACATAGAGTGTCAGTAAAAGAAATACCAGCCCTGTCTACAACAGATGTCCTTAAAGTACTTGAGTCGGACTTCTCTGAAAGGAACTACGAGGACAAGTACGTGTCTCAAGAAGATGTTCACTTCATACAATTCCTCAGCGAGAACATCAGACAGAAAGAAGATGGACACTACGAGATGCCTCTACCTTTCAAGGGTAGCAGCCCACCATCCCTACCAAACAACAAGAGACTAGCTACAGTCCGCCTCCAGTCTCTAAAGAAGAAGCTAAAGACGGATAAAGAGTATCACGAACGCTATAAGGCTTTCATGAAAGACATCATCGAGAAAGGTGACGCAGAACTTGACCATACCACTTCATATGGAGAGACCGCTTGGTACCTTCCTCATCACGGCATTTACCACCCTCAAAAGCCTGGCAGGCTACGGGTCGTGTTTGACTGCTCAGCTAAATTCTGTGCAGTTTCCCTAAATGACTGTCTATTGACCGGTCCCGACTTAATCAACTCCCTAATAGGAGTTCTATGCCGCTTCAGAAAGGAAGACGTGGCCATAATCTGCGACGTGGAAAGAATGTTCCACCAGTTCTTCGTCCACCCTGACTCTCGAAAAATACCTCAAGTTCCTGTGGTGGAGAGAAGGTGATTTGGAAACGGAACCACAGGAATACAGGATGGCAGTTCACCTCTTTGGAGCTGCTTCGTCTCCTGGATGTGCCAATTTTGGCCTAAGGTACATGGCACACCAACATAGAGAAGACTACCCAGCAGCCTCAGCCTTCATTGAGAAGAACTTCTACGTTGATGATGGGTTAGCCAGCGTTTCATCAGTCGAAGAGGCCAAGAAACTGATCATCGAGGCACAAAAATTGTGCAAACGAGGATGCCTACGCCTCCACAAATTCAACTCTAACCACAAAGACGTCCTCGACTGTGTGAAACCCTCAGAAAGAGCAACAATTACTGACCCTCTCGAACTTAAGCTGGAAGCGACCCCAACTGAGCATGCACTTGGCCTTCAGTGGTCTATAGACAACGACACCTTCAGCTTCAATGTCAACATGAAAGACCAGCCTTCAACCCGTCGAGGAATCCTCTCCATCGTCGCCTCTCTTTATGACCCACTCGGGTTTGTTGCCCCATTCACCCTAAGCGGAAAATGCATACTCCAAGAACTATGCCGCAGAGGCATAAGGTGGGACGATCCACTGCCAGATGACTTAAAGCCATGGTGGGAGGAATGGAAGATCGGGCTATATAACTTAAAGGAATTCACGATCCCTAGATGCTATCACCCACATGACTTCGGCAACATCATCAAGACGGAACTGCATCACTTTGCCGATGCCAGCAGCATGGGGTATGGCGCTTGTTCCTACCTCAGGTACAAAAATGACAAAAATACAGTACACTCCAGTCTTGTGATGGCCAAAGCAAGAGTAGCACCCACCAAGGTCTCAAGCATCCCACGACTAGAGCTCTCAGCGGCAGTGGTCGCAACCAAATTAAGTGTGTTGCTGAAAAGAGAACTGCAGATGAAGATCGATGAAGAATTCTTCTGGACAGATTCACAAGTAGTTCTGGGCTACATCAATAATGAGGCAAGAAGGTTCCATGTGTTCGTCGCGAACAGAGTCCAACTGATAAGAGAAAACACTGACCCAAGCAAATGGCACTATATCGAAACAGCAGAGAACCCGGCAGATCATGCCTCCAGAGGCCTTCAGGCATCTCACATTCCTTCAACAAACTGGATGTCAGGTCCTACATTTCTCTGGGAGCAAGAAGTACATCCCAAACTGAATCCCTTCGCAGACCTACTCGTAGGCGATCCTGAGGTTAAGGCTGTCCAAGCTTTCACAACCAAAGTTAACAGTTGTACAGACATTCTAAGTCGCCTAAATCAGATCTCTTCATGGTCAAAGATCCTGAAAGTAGTCGCAAGAATCAAGAGGCTGGGATCAGGAAAAGTACACAACACCGAACTGGTGACAGTCGAAGAACGAGAAAGAGCTGCCAAAATAGTGATCAAGCTTGTCCAGCAGCAAGCCTTCTCTCAGGAAATTAAGAGATGCCAGGAAGGAGATGCTCTCCCAAGTTCAAGTGCTCTCCATTCCCTTGATCCAATTCTGCATCAAGAACTTCTCTGTGTGGGTGGAAGATTGAGACGCTCATCCCTCAGTCAAGAAATGAAACATCCCATCATTTTGCCAAAAGACAGCCCTATCACCAAGCTAATTACGGCTCATCACCACGCTCAAGTTTGTCACCAAGGCCGAAGTCAAACCCAAATGGAACTGAGAGCAAATGGATTCTGGGTCATTGGTGGGAGCAAATTAGTAGCCAAGCTGATTCACAACTGTGTACGATGCAGGAAACTCCGACGACCTACTGAAGAGCAGCAAATGGCTGAACTCCCTAAAGAGCGTGTGGAAGACTCACCGCCTTTCTCATACAGTGGCATGGACTGCTTCGGCCCCTTTCTGATTAAAAAGGCTCGAAAGGAGTACAAAAGGTATGGCCTGATACTAACTTGCCTAGCTTCACGAGCTGTCCACATCGAGATGCTTGAAGACTTATCAACAGACTCATTCATTAACGCCTTGAGATGCTTCATCAGCCTCAGAGGAGCTGTTCGGCAACTTCATTGCGACCACGGTACTAACTTCGTGGGAGCTAGAAACCAGTTTAAAGAAGCACTCAAACAATGTGACGCCAGTTTACTGGAGATCTTTCTAGCAGAGAAACAGTGTGAATTTGTCTTCAACGCTCCATCCGCCAGCCATGCAGGTGGTGTCTGGGAACGTCAAATCAGGACAAATCGCTCTGTGTCCAGGCAGACTTGATGACGCCTCTCTTAGAACACTCTTCTATGAAGCTACAGCTATTGTAAACAGCCGACCACTGACAGTAGATGGTATCAACGATCCTATGGTGCTAGAACCCTTAACACCAAACCATCTAGTCATGATGAAGTCTAAAATTGCTCTTCCACCCCCTGGGAGATTTGTTAAAGAGGACATGTATGCAACCAAGAGATGGCGCAGAGTCCAGTACCTAATCGAACAATTCTGGAGCCGCTGGAAGAAGGAATACCTCCTGAACATTTCTACACGCCAGAAGTGGCACGTACCACGGCGTAACCTCAAGGTGAACGACATAGTCATCCTCAAGGACAGTAACCTGCCAAGAAGCCAGTGGCAACTATGTCGGGTCGTCGAAGCCATTCCAGAGAGCGACGGTCTAGTACGTCGAGTAAAAATACAGACTGGGGAGCGAAAAGATCACTCTACCAGACCTTCAGTCCTCGAGCGACCGATCCAGAAATTGGTACTCCTCCTCGAGAGTAATTAGTATAGAAACGCTTGAATTGTATTATTTTGATGCTATGTGAAATCTAAAAGGAAATCCTGTATGACTAAATTAATTGTTTTGTGCTTATCCGTCATAGCAGGATTTGGTGGGAGTGTAACTGACCGCCAAGGGTAAAGATGCCTATCATCTTTACTGTCAGTAAGCTTTGATTTGCGTTGGTCTAGATGATCAATTTCTCTGTATTGGCTCAGAATACTGAGCCCTCTATTTATCTATTTAAGAAAATAATATTTCGGAGCCACTTGTGCACTTTCATTTAGTGTCCACATGGGGGCAGAGCTCGTCTTCCTTTAGTATAAAGTCACAGCTTCCTGTGTGACCAAGGCGGAAGTAATTCAGAGATAACGACGGAGCAGGCAGCGAATATGTATGATAGAAGGACCTTACTCCAGTTAAATTAACTACCCTTGGTAAAGCGGAATAAGGTATGTCGAACACTCAAATGTATTATTATTATTACTGTTGTTGAAGATATGTTGTTGTATATTTATGTGTGTAACCGCCAAACATTTATAAACATATAAAGTGGTGCACTCACGAAGTAGATTCTAATCAAAGGCACCTGCTGCCGGACAAGTAACGTTATTATATATCATTGTTTTTCCCTGAGTGCCTTTGTTATGGAAGACGAGTTCACCTTTTAAATATCTTTGAATGCAATTGTTTGTTTGAACACTTTGGTATAATAATGAACAACATGTGAACAATATTGAAATGTGAAATATATAACTAATTGTATGTTTGTGTTTGACTGTCCTATGCAGTTTTCACGGTGCAAACGGGGTGCAAACGGGGTGCAAACGGAGCAAATGATGCAATCGTCACTACCTGTACAAACACGGTGCAACTACCAAAGAAAAGCTACAGTACTGCTAAGCTGAAATGCAAGAGAAAAAAGAGAAAATAAATAAAAGCATCTGTACGAAACATAACCGCATCTTTATTTCAACACCAAGCCGGGGGGCAGTTACAATGCACGTTCCGAGACTCGCGCGGCATTATGACTTGTCATAAGTAGGGATGGGAATCGAATGCCTGGTTCCTAATTGGCCGATGCCTGGAACCGTGTGCCTCACGTGACTTTCGATTCCCTTATCGCTGCCAGGTTTTCAAAACAACGTTAGCGTTAGCATGTAGCCATGGCAGACTCTATTTGATTCCTTAAGGGCTCGAAATTGCCTGGGTTTTGGTAATATGCTCCCGAAATGCTCCCGCTGTTTGGCTACTTCTATGTGCAGTGAAAACTACTTGAATGCTTTAGAACCTAGTCATTGATTTAGTTCAAGGTGAGCTAAAATTAGCCGCGGAGCTAACGTGAGCTAACGCTATTTAATCAAGCTCACAAAGAGAGATAAACAGCTGACAGCGGATAGTACAGGTACAAATACAATAAAACAGCAGGTGGGGGCTGTTGTGTAAACCTTGTACTCTTTAGTTCACATATAATAAGAGACCGATTGTTTGTTTACAAGTCTCTGTAAGCCAGGAAGTACGGTGGTGCAACATACAAATGTGTCCGTGTAGCAACACAAGCCAATACCTTATAGGACAGGGGCCCGGGGAGGGAGCTCTGTCTGTGTGTGTGTGTGTATGTGTGTGTGTGTGTGTGTGTGTGTGTGTGTGTGTGTGTGTGTGTGTGTGTGTGTGTGTGTGTGTGTGTGTGTGTGTGTGTGTGTGTGTGTGTGTGTGTGTGTGTGTGTGTGTGTGTGTGTGTGTGTGTGTGTGTGTGTGTGAGACAGAAGTCAGAGGAATAACGACCTGTTATTCAATAGATTAAATTAGTTTAAGAATAAAAAAATAAATACATTTTAAGAGAATCTCAAATACATTATTTTATTTAAGTGTAGGCTATAGTTAATGTTTTATTTTTTACAGTTTTTGTATTTTTCTGACATGGGGGCTCAACAATAAATGACAATCAGAAATGTCAAGTTGCATGTTGTTATTCTAACCAGCTTAGACCCCTACGCTCTGCATCTTCTGGCCGCCTCAGACCTACTCCTATCCAAGCTCCGGGAGGGTCATCAAAGAGAAGTCGCCTATTCTCAGTCCTTGCCCCACAATGGTGGAATGAACTACCCACCCCAGTTAGGACAGCCGAATCACGTCCAATCTTTCGCCGTCGACTAAAGACGCACTTCTTCAACCATTATCTGAATAAAAAAAAATATATCTAACCCTAACTAACCGTACTGTCATGCACTTATACCTAATAAACTAACCTACACTGTAGCACTCAACACTTTGATGAACATTGTTGCTCAGCTGATAGAGTTGTGCCCTTCCTGATGGCTTGTCGTACAGAACTTGTAAGTCGCTTTGGATAAAAGCGTCAGCTAAATGACTAAATGTAAATGTAAATGTAGTTCTGTTGCATTTCCAATTTATTTATGTAAATTATAAATTGATCAGGTATCGATAAGGGTATCGATAAAGAATCGAATCGATAAGCAGAATCGATAATGGAATCGTATCGATAAAATCCTATCAATTCCCATCCCTAGTCATAAGTGAATTATATAGAAACAACTCACCAAAATTGACTTGCACAACTGATTAAAAAAAAAAGCGAAAAGGGGGACACACCCCCCTTCACCCCCCCTACCCCCACCCCCGCGACCAGACAACTATACGTAGCACCCCTCCGCCACTGACCACGCCCCCAAATGTGTCCCCCCCACCACTGACAAGAGAGTTATGCCCTTGAGCCCTTTACTAGCTTCTCAAAGCACTTTATGGCTATGGAGGTGAGAGCTACATGGCGGTAGTCGTTGAGGCAAGCAGGCTTGGATTTTTTAGGTATACAATACATTAGTTTAGGAATAGGTTAAAGTGTTATTAGATAGATTTTCCTCTTCGAAATGTCTGTATATTCCGTGAGAGGCGACCATTTTGTAAAACCTTGAATCATGGGAATTGTAGTTTTTTTGCTGCCATTTTGTAGCGGACATGCAGAGCTCTGGATCTGCCTTGGAATTTTTTAAAACTACACGTCCTGTAAGGTTCTATGGGGTTCAAGGTTCATAGTTCTGTATGAATAATTTCAATAACTCTTATTATTCGGGATAATTCTACCACAAAAGGTAATGTTTTTGACAAATATTGAAACACAGTTAGTTTCTCTTCCCTATTGTTAGCATGCAGCAACAATTAGATCTGAAATTAGTTTCAAAACGGTTGCACTGTGGTGAAAATAAAAAAGTACAGTAGATTTCATTATCTGTACTTATGCACACCTGGTGATACTAAATCCAAATTGAACTTGGGCATTTGAAAGAATTTGAAGGAATATTGCTCCACTTCTACAAGGTCCATTTGCATATTCGTGGTATCTAGGGACATCTATGGACCTCAGTGAATGTATTCCCAGTATCAGAAATATTGTGTCTATTAATAGGCTTGCTTAAATTGTGATTAAACAAAGGAGAATATGAATTATGATTTTTCTTTGCATCTTTGACAGTGAATAACACCATGCTAATAATGACCAAACATACTACTGATCTCGTTCAGTACCTTCTTGAGATCAATGCAATTTTATATTATAAATTACGTTATTATAGCCAATTTGCACATTTATATATATATATATATATATATATATATATTAGTGCTGTCAAACGATTAAAATATTTAACTCGATTAATCGCATGATTGTCCATAGTTAACTCGCGATTAATCGCAAATTAATCGCATTTTTCTTTTTTTTTTTTTACCTTAAACAGATCTTTTTCAAGTTCCAAGTTTTAATACTCTTATCAACATGCGAGTCAACAAATGCTTGCTTTGTGCAGCCATTTAACACAAAAGGATGACCCTCATGCATTGCAAATTTGCATCAAATTCAAAACAGAGTGATGCACAAAATAACTTAAAAGAAAATAATAATTTAAAACAATGAATAAAGTGTGCATGAAATAATAGGGGAAAGAAAACGTTAGGAACTTGCTACATTCACACACACAAGGGCTGATTAATCACACACCCCCCTCTCTCCCTCACACACACACTCTCCCAGATCTTTTTCTCTTTTGCCCCTTCCTCATCTCTCTCACCCCCCTCTCTCTCTATATCTCACACACACACACACACACACACACACACACACACACACACACACACACACACACACACACACACACACACACACACACACACACACACACACACACACACACAGGCACGTGCACACATAGAGGCCAAGGGGTGCCTGAGCACCTGCCTTTTTGAGCCTCATCAAAAAAGTGCCCCTTTTGATTTTTTTTTTAAAAAAAACTTTTATTTTTTTTTATTTTTTTTACCTTACGCATATAGACTGCCCTTCCAACTGAAAAATGTCAGGATAGAATTAAAATATTAGGTAAAGAGAGAGAGATGCCCCATATTCCATTGCAGTTTGCACAGCCTCC
Organism: Notolepis coatsorum; assembly: GCF_963971535.1. Lineage (NCBI taxonomy): Eukaryota > Metazoa > Chordata > Actinopteri > Aulopiformes > Paralepididae > Notolepis > Notolepis coatsorum. The sequence goes on from NC_140170.1 coordinate 118,160,668, forward strand.
TCAGCGTGCCTCTCCGCGGACCTATATATTTTATGCATAGCGTGGGTGGTGATGATGATGATGATGATAGAAACCGCTGTTGAATGCTGGTATTACACTCATTGAGGGACACGAAGAAGTCAAGTCCGATGGGATTTGGGAATCTCAAATACAAATCGGGATTGGAATAAAAAATGCATTTATATTAAACAATACAGAATATACAGCACTTCTTGGGGTCTGTAGGGTAAGCACTTATTCCCTCCCCCCTGAACATTTATGGAGATATATGGGCCTTTTAAGTCAGTGATAAAAGTGTCTTTCAAGGATAAGTGAGCTCCTGCACTGATTATTATAGTTCAATATTCAATATTTGATCACCAAAACCCCCAAAAAACATAAAAAGGGGGCCCCCCGCCCGAAAAGGGCCCTTAAAAATCGCTCGGTTAATATATACACACAAGTGTAGTGCCCTTTTCAGCCTTTGAGCACCTGCCCCTCTAAAGTCCTGTGCACGTCCCTGCACACACACACACACACACACACACACTTCAGAAACAAACATAGTATCAATGAGAGCATCAATAATACACCTGAGTGAAGTCTAGTAAAAAAAAAAAAAAAGAAAAAATCTTTTTAGTTAATCTAGAGTTTAAAAAAATTGTGGCATTAATAGAATCGGGAGTTAACGCGATATTAACGCGATATATTTGACAGCCTTAATATATATATATATATATATATATATATATATTTATATATATATATATATATATATATATATATATAAATGTGCAAATTGGCTATAATAACGTAATTTATAATATAAAATTGCATTGGTCCAGATGGGAGAATTCAGTACTATATCTACAGAACCTTCTGTTTAATCATCTTCCCTTTATTCATTTAATTTTTTGTAGACATGATCTCAAGAAGGTACTGAACGAGATCAGTAGTATGTTTGGTCATTATTAGCATGGTGTTATTCACTGTCAAAGATGCAAAGAAAAATCATAATTCATATTCTCCTTTGTTTAATCACAATTTAAGCAAGCCTATTAATAGACACAATATTTCTGATACTGGGAATACATTCACTGAGGTCCATAGATGTCCCTAGATACCACAAATATGCAAATGGACCTTGTAGAAGTGGAGCAATATTCCATTTACTTATGTATTTTAGGCAGATTTTCAGAAAATAGGCTCTGGGTGGAAGAGGTTAGCCATCACTCACTGATGCTCATCCACCCTTGCCAGTTGTGAGTCTATTACCCTCTCATCCCTCTCTGAGATTGTCTCTTCACTGAGGCCAGCTTCATCCCCCCTGAACCCCATCCCTGCCCCCCTCCTCAAGGAGGTTTTTGACACCGGGAGTCCACACATCCTCGCCATTGTCAACAACTCCCTGGCTACTGCACTGTTCCATCCTGCCTCAAACAAGCAGTGGTTCAACATCTCCTCAAGAAACACAGCTTAGACCCCTCTCTCCTCAGTAATTACCGGCCCATCTCCAAACTGCCCTTTCGATAAAAAATCCTGGAAAAGGCTATCAGCTGATGCCCTACCTCAAGAAGAACTGTTTGGCACCACCACCGCAGTCACTCAGATCTCCAGAAACATGGGAAGCTTCTCCTCCTTGGTGAAACCCAGTGTGAGAAACCTTGGAGTCTAATTTGACTCGGATCTCAACTTCGACCATCAAGTGAGATCAGTGGTACAGTCCTGTTTCTTTCAACTGCGCATCATTGAAGAAATCAAGTCCTTCCTCTCCCCCAGCGACCTTCAGAAAGTCATCCTCATGCTCATTTTCTCACGACTGGACTATTGCAATTCCCTCTACTCTGGTCTTCCTGACAAAACCATCTACCCCCTCTAGCGCGTCCAAAATGCTGCTGCCAGGCTGGTCTCAGGCACCAGAATGAGGGACCACATATCCCCAGTCCTTGTCTCTCTCCATTGGCTCCCAGTGAGGAAGAGAGTCAAATTCAAGAGCCTGATGTTTGTATACAAAGCCCTCAACGGTCTCGCCCCAGCCTACATTGAGGAACTCTTAGTCCAACCTGTCAGCTCCAGGTCCCTCAGATCAAATGACCAACTGTGTCGGAGGGTCCCGCGGGCCAAACTGGTGACAAAGGGTTACCGGGCTTTTGCAGTGATGGCACTGACACTGTGGAATCAGCTCCCTTTTAACATCAAGTCTGCCAACACCATACAGACTTAAGATCACTGAGTTACTTTGCTGTTGTGTTGTGTGTCTGAGGTGTACTTATGTTCTCTGTATGTCCGTCTGCCTGGTTCCCTGTCTCCAATGTCCTGTCTATTATTTTCTTCTTTTTCCCCGGATTGCGCCCCGTACCGATGTAAAAGTTGACTGGGGGGGGCGCAATACATGAAAATATCATATCATATCCAATCAGGTGCATTCCACATGGGGAAAATAGGAAGTAAGGAGGGCATACATGCACACAACATGTAAACAACATAATACATTTTGGACCCGCCAACCATTTTTAAATGATGAATTCATGAATCAATAACATTTTTGGGGGGAAAGCAATATTTTTATTCCACACCTTTCTGAAATCTCTGTGGATGTATTAAAAAAGATTACATTCTATTTTTTCTATAGCACCTTTTAGAAAAATAGAGAGGGAAAACATTGATTTCTGTCAAATGGCGGAGGGGTTATGTTAATGGTTTATCATGCTGATGACGAGGATTATAAATAGTATGCTTATGATGATGATGCAGGACTCTACAGTGCGAGTATTTCACTCGCATTTGGCCCTAAAAATAGATATGTGCGAACTGGAAAAATCATTTAGGAGCACAGTGTGCGAGTAATGGTTTTGCGTAGTGGGCGTGTCAACGCGGAATTGTCATTTCATAATAGACACAGAGCAGAGCGGACCTTCAATTCTAGAAGCTATGACATCTAGCTTGAGTCTTCAGCCCTGTGTTTGACAGCTGTGTGACAACTTCTCTTGTGAGTCGCGCTGTTTTTATGTTTACATTTACATTTACAGTTAGTAATTTAGCTGACACTTTTATCCAAAGCGACTTACAAGTTTTGTACGACAAGTCAGCAGGAAAGGTACAACTCTATCAGCTGAGTAACAATGTTCATCAAGTGTTGAGTGCTACAGTGTAGGTTAGTATATTAGGACAAGTGCATGATGGTAAGGTTATTATTATTTTTTTTATTATATAATTATTTTTAATTATTTCAGATATTGAGTGAAGAAGTCTGTCTTTAGTCGATGGCGAAAGATTGGACGGGTTTCGGCTGTCCTACAGTAACATATTCACAGCACAATATGCCAGGTCGAGAGCCTTGAAGCGGATTCGTGCGGCAATGGGGAGCCAGTGCAGGTCCCTAAGAAGTGGGGTGACATGGGCTGACTTCAATAGGTTTGAGATCAGGCGGGCGGCTGCGTTCTGAATGAGGCTTGGTGGCAGTGGTCACCAAGTGTAATGTAAACTCTGCGAGCAACGGGTCCAATTGTATAACATGCTTTTCATCCTTGCCATTCTGGAATGCCCACGTCGCGCTAAAACCTTAACTAATGTTAGCTGTTCGATTCTTGAACGTATTTCATTCAAAAGGTAGATATTGATGGACATTAGCTATAGTATATAGCTCAACAGCTGTAACATAATAATTGTATTATTATTGATTATTTACATTTCAACAGTGTCAAAATATGAATTTAAAATTATAATTAATTAAAGAATTGTATAAAAAACACTTTATAATAACACTCAGTTATAAGACCTTTATAAAGTATTTGTAGATAATGAACTAATCATGAACAAACCATTTATAAACATTTGTAAATCATTGTTAAATAATTTATAACTATATTTGTATAACATTTACAAATTAGTTATACATTATTTATAACTCATTATCAACATTGTTTGTACTTGATTTGTTCATCATTAAATAATGTTGTTTAATGTGTAGTAACACATTTGTAGATGCTTTGAAAAATGGATATGAAAAAAACTACTATACTGTACCTCCATTTATTTGTTCATGTTCAACAAATGATTTGTAACACAATCTTAAAATATCTATAAATCATTTGCAGGTGTTATTGTGTGCCATAATCTAAAGTGAAGACTATTCATCATTAACAATTGTCTAATAGTTAGTTTATTTGTGGACTTTTATGAATACACACAAAGCAATTACCAGACATGTCTTTTCATGTTTAACAAATTATTTGTTAAGACATTCATAAAACATCTATAAATCATTTGCAGATGTTATTATGTGCCCTAATCTAAAGTGAAGACTATTCATCATTAACAAATGTCTAATACAGGCAATTATTTGTTGATTTTTTCATCACATTACAAATGTTGACAGCTTTCGGATCCACCCTTCTTTGTGACATCAAACAGTAACAGAATTATGACTATAGACAAATGCAATTATAAACATATACAATACATGTGCACACATACATAACATATAGTGTAACCTGGGGGACACTAGGACCCAGGAGTACCCTGGCCAGGTATTGCCAGAGTATGTAGAGAAAGTATCACGCCAGTGAGACTTGACTTCACGTTTGTTCCCGTCTGTTTGAATGGAAGCTACATACACGTTATACATTATCAGAGCCAAGTTATTCATGCTGCCCCACGCTTTTAAGGTATGAGCAGGCTAAACACCTTTTTCGTTGGTAAATCTATTCCATCTGCAAATGATTTATAGATGTTTTATGAATGTCTTAACAAATCATTTGTTAAACAGGAAGTCTGGTAATTGCTTTGTGTGTATTCATAAAAGTCCACAAATAAACAAACTATTAGACATTTGTTAATGATGAATAGTCTTCACTTTAGATTAGGGCACACAATAACATCTGCAAATGATTTATCTGTATTTTAAGAATATTTTACAAATCATTTGTTGAACATGAACAAATAAATGGAGGTATAGTCGTTTTTTCATATCCATTTTTCCAGCATCAACAATGTGTTACTACACATTAAATAACATTATTTAACACTTTGGGAGCCAGCCGTGTTTTCCTTTTTACCCCCTTGAATGCCCACATCCACTCCAATGTTAACGTTAATATCGCCTAATCTATGTTTTAAATTATGTGTCTAATCTGCCCGTTGCTTATCAAAGACTCATTTTCCAGTCAACATTGTCATGGCAGATTGTTTTTTTATCGCTTCATTTCCGTTTTCTAGCATTTTGAAAATCACTTGTTTTCACGGAAAAAACAACACATTCTATGATAATCGCCTTTTACTGGAATATTCTAGAACGTTGTCATTTTTCGGCCTATTTATGAATAGTTTTCAAATAAACGCTAGATGATCGATAGTATATGTGTACGCACGCACGCTCTTGCGGCGAGCCGAAAATCGAGTCTCCTATTTCCTGACGGCGCGCAGAGTCAAACAGCCTATCACCATAATCACATAAAAGCTTATATCTCTGTGAAAACGAGTCTGATTATCCTAATACTGATAACATAGATTCCTTACCTGAGATCAGATGGTATCCAAATGGTTTATTCCAATTCTCGATCGCCATTCGAAAAAATCGCTCATTTGATTGATCCATCGTGTATACAGTAAAACACATATTCGCCGCGGCTCCGAGGCTCCAGAGTGAACTCTGGTAGACCCCGGTTACATGAGTGAGAAGTAAAATGTGGAGTGCAGGTTATTTTTTCCCATTCATTTTCATTGAGTCCAATCCAAAAGGGTTATTTACCATCTGGGAGACGATAGGGGGCGCTTTTTTCACATCTGAGGGCCTGGGGTGACTGGTTCTCCAACGGTAGGGACGCTTGATGCAATTATGATTTCAGATCGCTAATATAAAAAAATAAAAATAAAATGAATATTCTCGTGAGTGGGCATTCAACCCGTGGGGGGTAAACACGAGAAAACTCGTGGATGGCTTTCAAAGTGTTAATGATGAACAAATCAAGTACAAACAATGTTGATAATGAGTTATAAATAATGTATAATTAATTTGTAAATGTTAAACAAATATAGTTATAAATGATTTAATAATCATTTACTAATGTATATAAATGGTGTGTTCATGATTAGTTCATTATCTACAAATACCTTATAAATATCTTATAACTGAGTGTTATTATAAAGTGTTACCAAGAAGGGTGCATGTTCTGTCATCTAATCATATATTCCATTACCTTTCCTATCGGTATCGAAGTCAAAATGTTGGTATCGTGATAGGGATGCACCGATATGAAAATGTGCGGCCGATACCGATTGTTCAACTAACACAATCGGCCGATACCGATACCGATATTTGTGAAAAAAATAAAAATAAAAAAGTAAATATATATATATATTTTTTTTTAATGAAACTACTGTATATTTGTATGTCTCTAAATGTTTTGATGAATTGAAAATGGAGGACCCTTATGTAAAAAAGCCGAAAGTATTTTTCTGGTCTTCATCCTCCAGTCTTAGCACTGTTGTTGTATTGAGCTGTAGTGTATTGTACCCATTCTGCAATCTGTTAATAAAGTTTTCAATCAATCAATCAGACAAATGTATAGAAAAGCTTGTATTATAACCATATAACAAAAAATGATATTATTGTTTATGAAAATGTGTTAGCCCTATGCTTGACTATTATTTTAGGCATGGCAACAAATAAAAGAATAATAATAAAATTAATAAATAAAATATTAAATAAATAAATAGGCTACACGTCTCTCTTTTTGTGTTACAAATTGTGCTCACCGATATGAACATAGGCCTCTTTACTTACTTAAAAAAGGAAACATCAAGAAATATGTTTATGGTATTCCATCATGCGATGTGTGTTTTTTATATATTTTATAATGCTCATGATTATTGCTGAAGTCTGAGTCATACAATACCCACTGGCTTTCATCTTCAACAGACTAACTTGACTAAAAAGTTTGTGAGTTTTAAGAGTTTAAGAGACAGCACTCACTGCATCTCTCTCAAAGAAAGCTCCATGTTCTCCAGTAATATCTCCATAATCTGAGTTTGCAATGCATGTGTCGTGTCAGGTACAACAGAACAATTTTGATTGACAGTCGATTCTGCCAATTACGTCACAACGCTAGCACCCACCTCCTGCTGTTCTTACCATCAATCGGCAAGCGCTTATTCATTTGTTACTTCCGGGAAGTCCGTCGTTGATTTTCACGTGATAAAGCCACAACAACAAAGCCAATAAAGTTAGCTCCCCGCGGCCCACGAGTAGATTACCAGCGCTCCGCAAGAGTACTAAACGAGGCATAATGATTTTACTGCAACGAATGTTATAATAAAAGCTTTTCTATACATTTGTCTGACTTTATTAACAGATTGCAGAATGGGTACAATTCAGTACGGGCTCTCTGAGCAAAGGAAGGAACTGAGAGATATGAATAAGTAATGCTTGCTATGGTCGACTCGGGTAAATAATATGCTGATGTTATTGAACGTGTAATTATATAATGTTAATGCCACAAAACGAATGCCTTTGTTAATCATAAGTAACTTTGATGCAGTAGCGTGTACACGTGTGTGGGGGCGGCGTTGTACAGGTCGCTTGGACTGAAACTTTTTTCAAAGTTTTGAATGTGTGGACCAGATTGACGCAACACAAATTGACGGATATTTATCGGCCACTGCCATCGGCACATCTGAGTTTATCGGCCGATAGGCAGATGGCAGTCAACAAGGCACTTATCGGCCGATACCGATACCAGACCGATATATCGGTGCACCCCTATATCGTGACAACACTACATACAAAAGCAGCTGGACAACCTGTATCCTTTGTGTCTAGTAGGCATGGGCCAATGTGTGATTTTGGTGGTATGTGCTATTGCACAGGTGTCCCTTAGTATGCACATGCACGCACACACGCACGCACAGTATATCATTTCACTGTGCTCTAAATCTTTTTTGTGTGCTCCTAAATTTATTTGTGTGATCCTATATTTTTTCATTTAGGAGCACATGTGCTCCTTGGGGAAAAGGTTAGCATAGAGCCCTGTGATGATGACGAGAATGAGGCTGAGGATGATAATTATTATGACAATGACATTGACGATGATGATAAGGCATAAAAGAAAATATTGTTTGGTTCCTGTTGGTTGTTGGTTGGTTTTTTTTTTTTTTTTTTGAATAATTTCCCACAGCAACTATGGATAGGGAATTTCTTTATTTAATTAAAATGTTCACAACAACATGGATGCATGTACTCTGCCAGCATGTTTAATATCCATAATACTAAAGGTTTGACTAAGATTTTTATGAAACTTTATTGTAAAAAAATATATAATAATACTTTTTTATTTATTTTTGTAATCTTTTATTTTTTTAAACTCATAAAATAAATTGGGTCGCACCTAAATCGGCAGGGTCGGTCGGCAACCGGAACCAAACCATTATTTTTTTTAGGCCTAAAGGTGCACCGGGTAATTTTTTTGCGGGGGGAACGAACCTCTGACAAGTCAAAATAATGTACGCTATTGTTCGTATTGAATACAGAAAGTGTTACAAAGACAAACTGGATCCCTGGAGGCAGTGGCGGCTGGCCACTAGGGGCGCTCGGGCGCCGCCCCCCCCTGGTTAAAAGAGAGAAGAACAAGAAATATTTGTTTGTTTTTTGTTTTATAGCCCTATAAATAATATAAACATGTTTAAAATGAATAATATTTACTCATTTTAAGTATGTTTGTGTTTCCAATGCACAATATAACGTTAATATATCAAATAAAAATGATCGTTTTCCTGAACAGGAAGTGACTCACTGTCGCATAGCCGCATTTCTCCTAGCCGTATTTCTCTCGGCCCGGGCTAGACGCAATAGCGCTCTGAGTGCGCGTGCACGCCGTGCACTGTTTCATCGCTGTATCCGTCGCAGCCAATCAGTGCGTAACGCGCTGTGCGTTGAAATATGATGTATTATGATGGACGCCGGGCGCGATTTGAAGCGGTCTAGGCAAGCAGCCTTAGCAGCGTCTATAATTTCCGTAGCCGCATTTCGCGGAGACGCTCTCTGATTGGCCGACGTCAGTTTTTTTTCCGTAGCCGCATTTCGCGGAGACGCTCTCTGATTGGCCGACGTCAGTTTCTACACTGGTTAAGCCACTCTTCGTTCGAAGTAGGTTAAGGACAAGGTAACGTTAGAGTTTGTATTAGAGCGTGACGGCAAGTTCTTTCGACGGTTAAGCTTAGGCACTCTTTCAAAGTTGGTTAAGGTTAGAGTTTGTCATAGAGCATGGCGATAGAACGCCAGGTAGTTTGCAGGCTGTTCGACGCGGAAATGGGCAAAGACAGACTCATTCATTGAATTCATCACAGTACTGTTGTGTTGTGCTAACAAGCTAATCTGGATGCAGTCTGGACAGAGTGGATAACTGGATATACATCAACAGTCTGGGGACAACAGTGGACATTATACACTTTATCAAGCCCTCCTCGACCACGTAAACAGTGAGTTAATTCGGTCTCTCTCTCTCTCTCTCTCTCTCTCTCTCTCTTGCTCTCTCTCTCTCTCGCTCGCTCTCTCTCTCTCTCTCTCTCTCTCTCTCTCTCTCTCTCTCTCTCTCTCTCTCTCTCTCTCTCTCTCTCTCTCTCTCTCTCTCACAGCGTGTTGTTAATTTTCGAGAGAGAGAGAGAGAGAGAGAGTTGAGATCGGGGTGTGAGTGTTTGGAAACATAGCTGCATGGACTCTGTGATCATATTGATTGATGGCAATGGTGATAGTTGTACTGTAACTGTACCTACTTAAATATCCGTATGCTTTTGGTTTCACCGACGCTCTCTGACGCACACAGTAGTGTGTGGTTTCGCGATGCGTGCGCACGCGCGTGTTTGTGTGCAGTGTGTGGCATTGTGCTACCTTGGTACATGTACATTTTTGGTATCGATCGACCCTCCTGGAGAAAAATTCACGAGCCGCCACTGCCTGGAGGGCTGTTTGGCATCTTTACCATACAAATAAGCATTCTGTAAGTGCAATTTGTGTCGAGATGTTCATGCATTTTGTAGCTAGTAGAGCTGTCCCCAAAGCCTGTTTTTGGGATTCAAACTTCGCCAGGGTTTTTCGAACGGATGTTCGAACCATAATTTTTAATCGTGTAAAAAATGTGGTCCTAAATAATTTTTCTGGTTCAGTACTGTCGAGTCTTGACTTTAGGCTAGAGTTGTTCCGATACCAGTATCGGAAATGCCTCCGAACAGCCTAAAATGCTGGTATCGACGAGTCCACTTAAATTCTATGCTCCGATCCCATATGACGTAATTTATCAACAACACATGCAGTATCCTCCTGCTGAGAGTGAGCATTATAAAACAAACGTGTTTTTAATCGACCGTGAATTAAAGTGTCAATGCTGTTTGTCATTTTAACAGCAGATACTTTCTTAAATGCCATCGTCCCGACAGAGCGGTGTGACGGAGAGCTCTGATGTGTTCGCTTGCTGGTGTTATTAGCATTAGCTGAAGAGCTAGCTGAAAAGCTAGTTTTAGCTTAACGTTACCTTGGCTAAAGTTGGGACTATTCATAATCCATCAATAATGGCTGCAGACCTGCAAGCAAAGTACAGCAAGTTGGCACAGGAGTATTCCAAGGTAAATAATTTTTTCATCAGTAACGTTAGTCTTTCCATCTAGCTCATGTTAACTGGCTAACCTAAGTGTCGTCACTGATCGACCTCTCGCACACAGGCACGCAATTAATGACATGTTGCGGACAGCCATACTTGTGACAATGTTTAGCTTTTAGTGCCAAAGGATAAGAGTCTGAGGCGGAGACTCAAAAGAGAATGTTGAATATTTATTTTGCATCGAAAATCACAACATAAACGTTACTACTAGCCAGAGCCTCTGTTACTAGCTAACTGAACCGGAGCACCTGGATACGAAGTGCAACAACGTATAATGTCCGTGCGGAACCAATGTCCCAACAACCGTTCCGGTTGGGTGAACTCATTGAGCATAGTTGTCAATTAATGATACTAATACTAATCTATACAATCACCTGTTGTTTAATAAATACCATTACTTTCTAGTTATTACAAAAAAAACAGTATATATAAAACAGTATCTGTAGCTGTAAAAAAAAATAAAGTTTTATAATTTATATAATATCTTTTTTATTTGTATTTTTTATGTATGCACTGGTATCGGATCAGTATCGGCATCGGCCGATACCCAAAGCTTAGGTATCGGAATCGGATCGGGAAGGAAAAATGGTATCGGAACATCTCTACTTTAGGCGCTTATAATAGCGCATATTGCTGTGGTTATTAAGAGTAGTAGTACCTACTTACTGGTCACGGGAGGCTTCAATAACGTTTGGATGGTAATCCATTTTGTGCATCCATTTGTTGAGACAACATCTTGGTTGACCGACGGCTGTTAGCAAGCTAAACGTGGGGGGGGGGGAACGAACCTCTGACAAGTCAAAATAATGTATGCTATTGTTCGTATTGAATACAGAAAGTGTTACAAAGACAAACTGGATCCCTGGAGGGCTGTTTGGCATCTTTACCATACAAATAAGCATCCTGTAAGTGCAATTTGTGTCGAGATGTTGAAGCATTTTGTAGCTAGTAGAGCTGTCCCAAAAGCCTGTTTTTGGGATTAGAACTTTAGATTAACACATTGACTGCCATAAACGGCGTACGACGGGTTTGCTGGTCATGCAAATTCTGCCAAACCACGGCGTACGACGTTATTGAGATCATATTGAATTTTTTCGCCATGGTATTCATAATTCCGCCACCCAGCCTCTGCTGAGACAGTGGGACTCTGCACAACAGTGCAACGCTTCAATACCGCCGCCTGGTGGATGATCGGGCGAGTTACAACCGGAAATGGATCTGGTGATCTCGGTGCATCTGGGAAATCCGTCCGGCAGTCACATATTGTTGCGGGACTCTAGACACACATCCGTGTATATGGATCGCTGCCATAACTCAATAATCGATATGATTTGGGCGTTTATTGCGCCATACAAACCGGAAATGGATCTAGTCGATCAACGTCAAATAAGTGGGATCTTTTTCCTCCAGTCTCATCGGCGAACGGTAAGAGGACAGTAACGTTATTTTCAAGGCGATTGTACATTTCTTTATTTATAAACCATCTGATCAATAAATCAACCCATACTACATAAAGCATTTACTGACGATCACGGAATTATAAACGACCCCCCCCCCCCCGTTCATCCACGCATGATGAGTCATAACGTTTAGGATCATGTACAGTTGACATTTTTTATATAGCGTGTATCGGCAATAAACAGCAGTTAATAATCTATATATGCGTTTATGCCTATAACTCACGTTCTAGGAATTACTGCAGAAAACTATAAAAACATACTTATATTCTAGACGGTATTTTTGGAAGAATCTATGAATGAAAAAGTATAACGTTCCTACATCCTGAACAATAGATAATCGATGTTGAATGGGCCATAGTAATGTCAATTTAGCAATACAATTTAAAAAGGTATAGCCCTGCAAAGAAGGTGAACATCTCCATAGGCTTAGACTGGTGGCAGTGATCATACATTGATGGATAGAAGCGTGGCAGTCAATATGTTAATTAACGTGCATAACATACCTCACTGATTCTTGAGAGTCGGGACAAAACACTTTTTAATATTATATTTTGAGAATGCACACTATATTGATTAGAGTTGTATATTCATGTAGAGAAAGGTCTGAGCTATTTAACCATGTAAAGGTGCGGGCTCTACATAGAAAAACATTTTCAACAAATTCACATGTTTCCCGTTGAAACTTGATTTGTGTTAACTTCGTCAGACACACAAAAAAGTATATAATTCTAATTATTCCAGTCCAACAAGAATCTAAAGTTCTGAAGTATGTTGTAATAGTGTTTAGTTACTCTGGTATGCAATCAAAATTATAATATATAAACCTCAGGTGTAATTTCACACTATTCTGAAAACCCAGATTTAGAAATATCTGCATTTTCAAACTTTGTTTTTAATTTTGATATGATAAAAAAAAGATCATTAAGTAAATAAGACAAGAGGATGAAGATCTGATGCTCCTTTATTACTTAAACAACATAAACTGAGGAAGGAATTTGTATTTCCCCCAAAATTAACAAAAACAAACATCTGACGGTGTTGACAAAGATCTGACGGTGTTGACGAGAAACTGACGGAGTTGACAAAATTGTATATGCATCTCTGATAAATGAACACATGCATTTTTTAAACAGATGGAAGTGACGATGATAAGAACTAATAACTCCTTGTCTTATACTGAACATTTTGTTAACACTTTGGTTGCCTAAGGTTAAATTAATGATATACCATAGATTGCCAGCGCTATTTGTCTATGGAGAAAGTCCCCTTCTTTGCAGGGCTATAACTTTTTAAATTCTATTGCTACATTGCCATTATTAGGGCCCATTCAAAGTCCTATATGTATTGTTCATTGTGTAGCAACGTTAAACTTTTTCATTCACATATTCATAGTAAAGTATGGTCTAATGCAGGGGTGGCCAACCAGTCAGAGACTAAGAGCCACAAAAAAATTACTGTGGTACCACAAAGAGCCACACCATATACCAGCGTTTCTCAACCTTTTTTTTCAGTCACGGCACCCTTCATGTGTTTATAGGTCTCACCCTCTGGCCTCTGAAGTTGCTAATGTCTTTTTTATTTGGGCCTCACAGGGTTAAAAGTACCCTGTGAGACCCACGGTTGCAAAATTACAAAATCACTTTTAGCCATTTAAAAAAATAATGTTTATTTAAAAAATGTTAAAGGGGAACTATTTTACTATTTCTTTCACTATTTGGGCACTTTTACACAATTCCTGTGAGTCTATGGAACACCTAGGTTTTTTTCAAAAAAAATGCATTGTTTTGTATTTCTAATCAAGTACTAAAAACCACATTTTTCTACCTCAAGATCTTAAGCCGTTTTGAGGCTGGGCTCCAACCACTGTGTGGCCTGGTGCCAACTGCCACATCAACTGCCACATTATTATGCAGCTGAGAAATCTCTGACATCACAGATATGCACATTTTCAGATGACTCAGTTCAGTGAGGGTGAATATTGTGAGAGGAGAATTGGAAGAATTCGCCAATATGAGAATTAGAGACATATATCCTATTAATATAAGTCCACATAGCTAAGAAACAATGGTAAACACTGAAAAAAGCCATTTATAAGATAGTTCCCCTTTAAGCACATGTATAGTCAATTGGTCCTGTTGTTCAGCCTCACAATGCTATTTGATAGTAAATGTGTTTATATGTCCCACCCTCTGGCCTCTGAAGTTGCTAATTTCTTTTTAATTTGGGCCTCACATGGTTAACCTCTTAAGCCCGAGATATACAGTAAAAGTGTATATTTTCAGCATTATGTTTGTTTACCAATTATTTTAACTGTTATTAGTGAAATATAAGATTATAGAAATCTCAGGGCATTGAGTCGGAAACCGGCGCATATTGACAGGAGGAAGTGGCACAGCCAAAAGTGAGTGTAGTCTTTTGAAGGAAGAGACTCAGGGCTTTCAAATTTCGAAAAACTACCCTACCCAGCTCACACCAGCCCCTGTCAATCATCTGACTTCTGGATTTACTTTTTAATTTCTCTTATTTTTTGGGATTATCTCCCACAAACCTGAACGTTATTGCCATAAAACAGAACGCAGTTAGTTTCTCTACCTTTCTGTGAACGTCTTGCAAAAAACGGTGTTGCAATATGATGAAAAATGGTGGAGAAATTTACATTATAAAAAAGATGGCAGAATTCAGTACTGTATCTACAAAACCTTCTGTTTAATCATCTTCCCTTTATTCATTTGCTTAGATTTTTCAGGTCTGGTCAATTTTAGCATGGTGTTACAGTATTTACAGTCAAAGATAATTTTTTTTTTTAAATAGAATTGATATTCTCCTTTGGTTCATTACAATTTACTCAAGCCTAGTAACAGACACACTATTTCTGACACTGATCCATATATGTCCCTAGATTCAGATACCAAGAACATGCAAATGGACCATTTAAAAAAAAATTGTAAATGTTTATTCTACGTCCTTATGGAATGAGTGACATAAAAAAAAAAGCCGCGAGCCGCGGGTTGGCCACCCCTGGTCTAATGTATAAGTATGTTTTCATCTCTTTCTGCAGCTTTCTCCAGAACGTGATATATAGCCCCAAATGCATTATATTGATGATGAAATACAGTTTGATGGCAATCAGCGCGATATAAAAAATTCCAACTAGACGTACTTCTAGAAGTTACTACACGTCATCTGATGTTGACCGGATGGGCGAGGGGGCGTTTATAATTCCGTGGGCAGCGTTATACCAATCATCTAATGTGGGTCAAATGTTGATAATATCAGTTATTATCGAAGACGGTAACGTTACACGCTGAAACTCACCCCAGTCTCCGCGCGCCGTTGGGCGATCATCGTCGAGTAGAAATTTTATCATTATGGGATATATTATTACCCGGTCCATCTCCAGCTTGTATAATGGTATATACGTCCAAATCATGTTGTTTATCGAGTTATTGGCAATCGATCGCTATGTAGTGTGACGAGCTAGAGTCACGGGACATGTACCGAGTGGCCGGAAGCAATACGGACGTCTAGCAAAACCTCTACTGCGCTTCCTGTTAAGCGGTTGCGCCGATCGGCCACCAGATGGCGCTCCTGAACCGCCAGAGAGCTCAGTGGGTCCTGCTGGTGGATCTCAGGCCAGCGGAGGGACATTATGAATCCGATCGCAGATTTTTGAAATATTGATATAAGGACGCTGTACAGCGTCCCCCGGCAACTTTAGCATGGCCAGCAAAGACGTGAGAAGACGTGTCCCGGCACCCAAAGTGTTAACCTAATTGTAATAACAACAAACTTTACATACACCGTTTCCAACTATTACAAAATGCACTGTTTCCAACAACAAAAACAGTAATGGAGACCAGGACCCCTTCTTCTCATCCCTGTTTTCATCTACCTCTTCTACACCACTTCCTGATCTTCACTTTCTCACCCACTTCTCCGCTTCGTTTCCTTCTGCATTTCCGATTAGTTTCACTATGATGTCTTGAACTGGGCAGAAACAGAACCTTTTCTGTTGGACCATGGGGATGCAGAAATTCCACTTTCACATCTTGTTGATCAGTATCCACATCGATGGTCTTGGCTAGCCACCAGTGGTCAGCATATTAGGGCGGGCCATACTTTTGTGAAAACATGAATTTTAAAGAAATCTTAACATGAGGGGTGTCTAAAATATGTGTTTATTGTGGGGAATTCAAATATAGGATAATTTTTCGGATATGATAACTCTAACCTACATCATTTTGGATTTCAAAATGGCAGATTTTACCATTTTTCACCCCTTCGCAGGGCCGGACTGGGGGAATTATTCAGGCCAGGAAATATAGTGCGAAATATAGCCCAAGTCAGGCCACTTTTTAATTCCCTGCATGCTGGTGCAGGACCTTTAAAATGTTTACCCTTTAAATGCCATTGTTTGTGATGGCATCACAAATTATTGTTAAAAAAACACACACAAACATTTATATATTTTCAATATACCAAATGCAAAGTGGATTTTTCTGGGGGGGATTATTACAGGCTAATAATTGTTATAATCATCATGTGTCAATGATTAGCAACAACACTGATTTTGATGGATTTTTTGTTTTTGTAATGTCAGACTTAACAACTCTTATCAGAAAAGTGAGAGTATTTCATTTCTAATCTGACATTACAAGAACAATGAAAAATTAAAATAGTTATCAGGACTGAAGTTGAATAAAAGATTTATGGGGGGGGAAAAGTGACAGGGGATGATGATGATGCATGGTAACGTTAGCTATGTTAGCTAGCTAGCATGTTTATTTTTATCAATGACTAACCTGCTGGTCCTGTGGTGCAAGAAAACATTTGGTCAATGTTGCCACATTTAGCGGCATCTCCTGCAAGGGCCTTTATTTTTATTTCTCTCTCCCTCTCTGCTCCATGCTTCCTCTTTTTTTCCACTGTTGAAGTGTTGAAACATTTAATTTCCAGTAATTTCCATCTGACTGTTCTGTGAAATACAAGCAGTCAGCAGCAGTATGTATTTTTCTCTCCCTCCCTCTCTGCTCCACCTTCCTCTTTTTTCCACTGTTGAAACATTTCATTTCCAGTCATTTCCATCTTGACTGTTCTGTGCAATACAAGCAGTAAGCAGTATGTATTTTTCTCTTTCCCTCTGCTCGACCCTTCCTCTTTTTTCACTGTCCATTTTCAAGCGCAGGTTATGCTTGAAATGTTTTGTCTTTCGCTGTCTCTTCCTGTCATTTTGCAGAAGTGCCATTCCATTCGCCATCTCCACTGTCAATCAGTTGTATGGCCTGGTCCCGCCTCCACCAATCACATGCGGCTCCCTTTGTGTGTGTGTGACAGACAGACAGACAGACAGAGCTCCCGATGGCCAGTCCGGGCCTTCGCCATACATGGATGCCAACATGAATCTGAAGGAAATCCTAACATGCAAAGTGTCTAAATTATGTGTTTCTTAATGGGGAATTTAAATATGAGTAAAATTTTTGGGATAGGATAACTCTAACCTACATCATTCCCTTTCGAAGATTTTAAAAGATATGGGAAATAATTTATAATGACAAAGCCATCAATAGCACTATCCATCGTCACACGTGCAGAGTTCAGGAAGAAATCCTGCACAGTCTGTGTTACACCCTGTATGAATGTTGGCCTTTTCTGAGGATGCTCCCTTTCTCTCATTAACTAGGTTAACCCAGAGTCTTTCATTTGTTGAAGAAGACGATACTTTTTAAGAATCGTGCCTGATGACACACTCAGTGCTGGTTTTTGGCGCCGTGGGCCAGGAGTTTGTTTGTTTGTCTTCAGCTCTCTTCTGAGGATGTGGTGGAATAGCAGGGCCTTTTGGATTTTCTGATTCCTTACTTTGCTTCCTGATAGCATATTCTTTGTTTCCGTGCCTGGAGAGTCCAGTGGTGATGTATTTGTAGCCTTTTTTCAGCACATTATTGTTTTTCTCAGGTTGTTTTGTTGCTTTGTTACATTTGTAATCTTCTCTTTTAAAGTTTGTATTTCTCTTGAATGCCTTTTTCGCGTTTTACTTTGTTTCTGTTCCTGTCTGAGAGACTCTGCGCTGTTTGGCATTGTTATCTAGAATATCCTGATCTGGGGGGGTGTCTGCCTCCAGCACCGCACCTTCACAGGACCTTTTCAATCTGCACCTTTTTTGGACCTCTCTCCAATATTTTCTCCGATACCTCTGTGCCCTGTCTCCCATCTTGTCTATTTCTTTTTTTTATCCACTTTTTCTTCCATTTTCTATATTTTCTCCCATCCCAATTTCGTATCATCCAATTCAACCCTCCCCTGTCACGGACGCTGTTTCTTGCCTCCCACAAGCCGGATGCAATGTGGACTAAGTCATACACAAGTCCCCTCCGGTACTTGAGGTAACAGCAGTCGCATCTTTTCACCTGCGCAGCTCGATCTCTCAGTGGCGAGGAGTAACGCGTGGGAGGCTCACGCTGCCCCCGACACTTCCTGATTCTACTGCGCAGGCGCACCAACCAACCTGTAGGAGTCGCTGTCCACAACGCCCGATCCCCACCCATCAGTTTCCCACCCCCTAATACGGCCAATGTGTATTAGTATGAACGACCAGCTAAACTGAAAGCAATGTGGAGCGCTGGGCTCGAACAGGCGAGCCCAGCGTCTCTGTCATTTGTGGCGAGCGCCTTGCCCACTACGCCACGTAGCCGCCCCCCATCTTGTCTATTTCTATTACTTTGTTTTGCCCATGCTCTAAAAGTCAGAAGTGTATTGTAATGCATGCTATTATATGCACACTTCTGTGCAGATACAACTCTGAAATAACATTTAAATCCTTTACCATGTTCAAAAATAGTATAATAATAGCATATTATGAGGTTATTAATGGATTTGTCAACTCCGTCAGCTTACACGTCAACTCCGTCAGACACAAAATCTGATGGAGTTGACGTCTGACAGAGTTGACAAAAGGGCACACATTTTCCCTCCAAGCCTGTATTGTGCACTGCAGCTAGCTAGTTTTTTGGCAGTTGCTAGCTGTCTTAATAATCTCACTGAAACACTTGAATTCAATCCACTATTGTTTTTTAAAAGTATAATAACGGAGAGACGGTGTTGACATGTTCCAGCTGTGACCATCGGAATATTGACATTGTTTGTCTAAAATATCAAAAAGTGTAAAACTTACCAGACCATGTGTGGTAGTGTTGCATTCACCACATTCAGGGGAAGGAAAAGGGGTCCTCAGGGATAGAGCTGGCCATGCTATTGCCTGATTTAATTAGGTTTATGAAAAGGTCTGACAGAGTTGACATAAACTGAGGACACAACTTTGATAGGTAGATTTCTATGGACAATATTATTTGAGTTTCATGGCATGCATTGTTTTATACATGTATAACCATTATCTTTGATTTGATATGTATGTTTTCACAAGTGGAGAGGTCTTTCAAGCTTGTTTGGGCTGGTCAATAATGTGACCCCTTGCTGAGGACAAGATAATTAACATGGGAGCTTCTAACCACAGATTATACATTTAAACAAATATCCCCCAAAAAACAAATATATGTGCTAAAACATAACATCAGTATACACAATACCTTTAGATGTAACTTTGTGAGTATATCACTCATTATGAATTTCTTTCTTTTTTATATAAATTAGACTTTTCTATGTAGGACATGTTTTGTCCCAACTCTCAAGAATCAGTGACCTGTGTAATGTTAAGTAACTTGTGTTCCGATGGGAAAGTTCAGCATCACTGCATACACTTGGTTTAATCCAAACGTTTTTTGCATGATTGATTCATTTCCTGATAATGACGGTGACCCTCCTCATCTCAACTAGACTGTGTTGGTGTCTGTGTTCGTGCGTGACTTTCGAATTATTGTAAACACAAGATAGTACTGTGATATTCTGATATATATCCCATTCTGATATATGTTTTTCGTGTAAACGTATTTTTTTTTTAAATAAACGAAGCATTTAAAAAGAAAATTAAAAAGCTGAGGTTCTAACCAATTAATTAAGATTCAAATGTCAACGTAATGAACGAAGGTCCGAACGTTCAAACCTTTGGGCTCAGCACTAGTAGCTAGTTATTGTTATTGTTAGGTTTTCTCCTCAAAACTACCTGGTGCAACTTTAAATCAACACTCCATCTTTTTGGGAACTACACTCATTTGCCATCTTCCACAGAGTCAGACAAGAAGATTGACATAAATGTCATATCTGTGTGACCAGTAGACCCAGAGAGAGGTATGGGTGCATGTTAGCCTAGGACTTAGCACAAGGACTGTAAGAGGTCAGTAGCAAAAGGCAAGAAATACAATTTTCAACAACTCCAAAACTGACACACAGAGATGGAATTTATATATTTCCATCTGACTCTGGGGAAGATGGCAAATAATTGTATATCCCAAAATGTAGCAGTGTTCCTTTAAGACCCAAGAATTTGTGATACTAGCCTAGCCTGGCAGTTTCCCTTGGCTGTCATCTCCATACCCTCTCTCAGATTCTACCTAGTGAGGACTATTTTGCAGTAGCTACCCCAGACAGAATAACACTACCCACACACCAGTGAAGTAGCAACATTTCCATCCCTGTTGGTGATGATGTTTACGCAAGTGATCATCACGGCCAAAACCATGGGCTGATGATGAAAGTCAAGTCAAGTCAAGTCAAAAGAGGCCCCAAATTTTTTTTTTTTTTTTACTTAATATCTTTATTTTTTTGGAGGCCCCTCGTCACTAGAGGCCATAAATATTTTTTTATTCTTTTTTAACTTTTATTTAAAAAGATTTTGGAGGCCCCTCGTCACTAGAGGCCCCACATTTTTTTTATTTTTTTTTTTACTTTTATTTCAATTTTTTTTGGAGGCCGCTCGTCACTAGAGGCCTTTTGGAGGCCCCTCGTCACTAGAGGCCACACATTTTTTTATATTATTTTTTTACTTTTATTTTTTATTTTTTTGGATGCCCCTCGTCACTAGAGGCCACAAATTCTTTTTTATTCTTTTTTAACTTTTATTTTTTTGGAGGCCCCTCGTCACTAGAGGCCCCAAATATATATATATATTTTTTTTAACTTTTATTTTTATTTTTTTTGGAGGCCCCTCGTCACTAGAGGCCATACATTATTTTTTATTCTTTTTTAACTTTTATTTAGAAGAAATTTGGAGGCCGCTCGTCACTAGAGGCCCCACATATATATATATTTTTTTGGAGATCGATGTCATACTGTGACACTGAAATGAAAAAATATTTCATCAACTAAAATATTTAATCAACAAAAATATTTCATCAACTAAAATATACAGTACGTCACCCTGCCATCTGCAAGTGGCTAATCTTGAGTATTTTTTCTCCTCTTCATAAGAGTTTGAGGTTTTCCGTTTGAGGTAAAAACAGCAATAAAAAGTCAAAACTTGCATCTCCACATCCCAGCCCCGACGCCTGAATACTTTTACCAACGGATTTCCAGTTCCACGTTCGCGTTCTGCACTCTGATTGGCCACTGACGTTTCTGGTAGCTCCAATCATGTGACGCCTCTTTCTTTCACCGGTTAAGCTTAGGCACTCTTTCGAAGTTGGTTAAGGTTAGAGTTTGTCTTAGAGCAGGGCGATAGAACACCAGCCCTGATTCCATACTCTAACCTTAACCAACTTCGAAAGAGTCGCCTAAGAAACGTCAGTGGCCAATCAGAGCGCAGAACGCGGAACTGGAAATCCGTTGGTAAAAGTATTCAGGCGTCGGGGGGGGGAGGGGGGGCCTCCACAAGAATCTGGCCCAGGGGCCTCTGAATTCTTAATCTGGCCTTGATTCTTAAAGTGACCTTTCCTTTTGTAAAGTGACCATAAGTGTGAGCGTGTGCAGCATGAGTGTGTGTTTGCTCATGTTAAAGTGGCTGCTAGTGTGTGAGCGTGTACAGTGTGTGTGTCGTGTGTGTGCTCATGTGTGCTTGTGTGTGGAGAGTTCAGTGTTCAAGCCTCTGATGGCCTGGGGGAAGAAGCTGAGCCGAAGTCTCTCTGTCCTAGTAGCTGGTGTTCGCAGGCGTCTGCCTGACCTCAGCAGCATGAACAGGCTGTTGTTTGGGTGGTGAGGGTCTTTCATTATTCTGCAGGCTCTGGATTTGCACCTCTTGTTGTATAGAACCTGCAGGGGTGGTTGGTAGTGCAATACCCGTGGTACGCTCGGCTGAGCGCACCACTCTCTGTAGGGCCTTCTTGTCCTGTAGATGATTGTAATGAAGTGAAACAGAAGCCTTGTCTGTTCCAGCCACCAGAGGATGAGAGGAATGAATGCTAAAGAGAAGATAAAGAGCTCTCCTATCTCAAACCATTGATCTCCATTAGCCTGGTCCTGCTCAGCGGGATCTAAACGCCACCACCATTGACGTCTTGTCAATAAGAGTGTGTTCTGGGCCGGTCCAGTGCTCAGCGGGCATCATGGGTCATGTCTTCTCCTCCCTCTTTCTTCTCTCCTCCCTCTTTCTTCTCTCCTCCCTGTCACTCCTCTTTGTATATGACCTCATACAGTAGACAGAGATGCTGTATTATTGGGATAAGAGATGAGAGGAGGGAAGTATGAAGAGACGAGATACAAGGAGGATGATGTTCCAGTGGATTTGGTCTGTTTCCTTACATGATTTGTACGTTTACATGGTTCTATGTGGCTGGCTGGATGGTTGGTTGGATGTGACAACCAATATTATCAGATCCAGGTTAATCTCTATTTGATATCTGTATGCATGTAGAATCTATAGGCAAGGGACAAGATTTTGATATCCAAAGCATTCTGAAATGTAAGAATAATAACTTTATTTGTATAGCACCTTTCATACAGGGGATTGCAGTTCAAAGTGCTTGTAGGAACATGTAGGTGTAGGTGGAACATGCATACACGAACATGCTTTGGTTGCATGCAGGTAAACAATCCGTGTGGGGAGCGAAAGAGGTAGACAAAGATAAATATATTTGAGTTGTGTAATAAAATAAACAAATCGCTTTCAAAGTTGGATTACACAATTGCCTTTGAAGAAATTACAGGAGTTGACAATTCTCCTGGACTATAAACCATGACCGGCACACGGAAGCGGTCTTGGCCCGGATATTGTGAGTGAGTGTAGGAATCGTAAGCGAACAGCCAGCAGCTACATCAGAAGCCCCAAAACATTGGTCCAGAGGTTAAATTGTTGTATTTTTTTTTATTATAAAAAGACAATAGTCGATGGGTACCGAGATTGGATCAGAGTAAACCAACATGGATAACATGTGGAACTAAACACACACAACAGCATGGGCTGGAATTTATTTGAATGACCACATGGATGTAACCCGTTCAAAATGCATTCTTTGATTTATTTTTAATTTTTAATGTTTTAATGTTGTTGTTGTTGTTGTTGTTGTTGTTGTTGTTGTTGTTGTTGTTGTTGTAGCTGGACATTAGTGATTATTTTAGACTGTGTATCTCAAGATGTATTAATATTCACTCAACATCCGTTTCTCTGATGATCATTTATCTGATGTTGATAAACACAGTGTGTCCTGTGATCTGCACCCACTGTACTATCCTGCATGTTTCAGGGATGATTAGGCAGAATCATGTAACTTAAGTATAGTGCTGCTAAGAAGGTGTTTATATTGTCACCCCACCATCCTATATATTTCAGGGTAGGTGGGGACGTGGGTACTTTTAAAAGAAGGTAGCTCTGTTATGTAACCAAATCACACTAAGGCTGTGATGACTGCAGGGCACAGATATACAGATATACATGTACTGTATGAATTCTTAAATCAAGTGCTGTTGTTTTTTGCCAAGGATCTAACGATTTCCATAAGACAGTAAAATGTCTTCGGAGACGGCTCTTCTCTCGCCTGGGGCTCTATAAATGGAAAGTTGGCTTTCTGGAGATAATGAAACTAATGATGAAATGTGGGCTTAGGGGTTTTAAACAAAACACATTGAATTTAAAAGTCAGAATTTAAAGTTTGAAGTTTAAAGGAAAGTGTTACTGTCAAAAAACCATGATAATGATTATTTATTTTTCAACAAATCTCTACAGCAGTATTTTTCTAGCAAGGCACTCTCGTGTTTATATTGGCAATGATAACTAATTGGTGAATAAAGACAAGTATTTTGCTTTGGGAGTGAGAAAGGGAGGGGCGAGCTGTTTGTTTGCATGTCTCCTGGCTGCCCTATAGTGATCAGAAACCTGCAGCTTTACTGAAAACCTTTTTTTTAATATATGTATTTTTTTGTTCTCACTTTTTTCTGTATTTTGCTCCCATCCCAATTTAGTCGTTATGACAATTCCCTTCCTGGTCATTGTGCGCATTGCCCCACTGTCGGCCTAGGGAGGTTGTAGAACTACCATATGCCTCCTCCGATATGTGGAGTCAGCCAGCCGCTTCTTTTCACCTGACAGTGAGGACTCTCACTGGGGGAATGTAACGCGTGCGGAGGTTCACGCTATTTGCCCCCGATCCCCTCCCTGTTGAACAGGCGCCCCGAACGACCAGTAGGAGCCGCAGTTTACAACGACCAGGACACATACCCCGCCGGCTTCCCACCCGCTAACACTGCCAATTGTGTTAGTAGGGACGACTGACCAAGCCGGAGGTACCGCTCACAGCTGGATTCGATCCCAGAGTCTCTGCGGTGGTAGGCGAGTGCATTCTCCACTGCGCTACCCAGCCGCCCTGAAAACCTCTTTTGATGGGAGATTTAACCCATTACACTGTATTTCTCAATTTTCTCGTCGTGAAAACCCTACCACCATCCTCAGATCTTTCACTGTTCACACGTGATGAGATAAAAGGGTTTGGTTGACATTGTGAAACTCTATCTAAAACATCCTCCTCAAGGAATCCCAGGCATTCATTTCAAGAAAAGAGGCAAAGCCTGGTGACTACATCTTAATATTGGAAAGAGTCTCCATAGTGTGACACACAGTGTTTGGCCTTAGAAATTCACCAGAGCATGCATTATGCTCAAATGATGTTCTGAAAACTAATATTACTATTTGTGTAATGCAATGCAGTTATTATCACCTGCAGTCATTTTCTTTTAAATTTAGTTTACACAGGTTTCTACCTTTGCACTGCAAACGTTTTTACAGATATTCCTCCTTTGATATTCCTATCAAAAAAAGCATGTTGTCATATTTTTCAAGGGACGTGTCCCCTTTGAGACTGTTACTCAGGAAGTGTAATTAGTTACATTATTCGTTACGTTGGGTTGTCGTGCTGCTATGTCAGATGCTTTATCAAATTAGATGTCATATTTTTTGCAGCTGCAAGCAAAATACCCACATACCGTAATTGCTGGACTATAAGCCGCACCTGAATATAAGCCGCACCAGCTAGATATAGAACGAAAAATAAATGTGTACATATACAAGCCACACCTGACTATAAGCCGCAGGTGTCCACTAGACACCTGCGAGAGCGCCCCTGGTGGCCATTCACTGTAAAAATCCATAGATTAGCCACATCGTTGTATAAGCCGCAGGGTTCAAAACATGGGGAAAAAGGTGCAGCTTATTTAAGCATTACATCACGCGCAGGAGTGGTTTGTGAACAATAAACCATGCCTAGGGGTGGTCGTTAGACCCCCCTAGGCATGGTTTATTGTTCACAAATCACGACTGCAAGTGGTGTAAAGCTTTTATACAACTGCCAGATTCATCCAACCTTATTTCTATACAATAAACACACATTAATCGAAGATTTATTGAAAAGACCATCCGCCAGAAAAAGTAGTTCCCACAACTACAAAAAAGACAAGTTGCCTCCATGTGGAAGCAGCTTGAAGTGCATCCAACCAAACTAACACATCCAACTGTGTATTATTGGAATGATTGAGAGAAGTTGCCTCATGTGGAAGCAGCTTGAAGTGCATCCAACCAACTAACACATCCAACTGTGTATTATTGGAATGATTGATTGAAAATTGTATTACCAGATGCAGAATGGGTACAATACAGTACGGCTCAATACACACAATTGTTAAGGGAATGCAGACCTACTTTCCATAGAACTTCATTCTTAGATGCTTCTATATAAAGTAGGTAAAACAAATTTAAAAGTTTTCTTTGCCCTATAGGAAAAAAACTTTTTCTTCGCCCTATTCTTTTATTTATTTTTTTAAACCTACTGTAGAGGGCCTAAACTTAACCAGTTGGAAACCAAGCGTACAGTAATAAAATTAGCAATCAATCAATCAATCAATCAACTCAATAGGCCATGCTCACTTAGTTAGAACAGCGCAGCACCCAGCTCTCTGACTATCCCCCGCGTTGCAGGCAGAGTGTGTGTGTGTGTGTGTGTGTGTGTGTGTGTGTGTGTGCGTGTGTGTGTGTGTGTGCGTGTGTGTGTGTGTGTGTGTGTGTGTGTGTGGGGGGGGGGGGGGGGTGTGGCGGTGGGTGGAGACTAGAGCGAGCGCTGACAGTCGAAAGGGAAAAAAAAATTGAAAAAAAAATTGAAAATTAATCAATCAATCAATCCGCGATTTTTCTTTTGTTACAGAATGATTCAAGACCCATCAATTACATCATCCAACATTGTTTAAACGACTAAGACATTCGCTGTGACAGAATCGCTTGATATTTAGTCGTTTAGTCGCTATCAACATATCCATTTGTAAAGATTATTGTCCACCTTCTTGTGATCCGGCGGAGTGATGTGATGTGGTTCGGTTGTGGGCGGGTCCTGGGCCAGCAGCGTGGAATTGTTGCCAATAAAGACGTGTAAAATGACTGTTTCAGCCAATCAGAATCGAGAAATTTGCATGCCGTTGTATAAAGTCTGGCAATTACGGTAGTTTACAACGGACAGCTATTGAACACGTAATATTACCTCTGACCTGCCGGTCTGTGCGCACACATCATCTACCGAGGACAGCGTATAAACTTAATCAAAGGTTATAGGAGGACAAAAAAAACACATTGCATTCTGGCAACAATGTAACGCAGTAACGCATCATTACTTGGATCAGAGACTTTAATATAATCGTTACTGGGAAAGTAATGAATGTACAGTAACCGTTACTAAGGTGTTACTGCCCAACACTGATGTAAGGTGTTACTGCCCAACAGTGATGTAAGGTGTTACTGCCCAACACTGATGTAAGGTGTTACTGCCCAACACTGATGTAAGCAGGGGCGAAAATCTGATATCAACTTTGGGGGGGACAATTACATTACATTTTCTCAAGAGCAATTTCTGGGGGGGGGGGACACACACCAAAAGTAGTGCTGTAGCACATAGCCTACGGTGTAATATGTTAAATGTATATTGAGGAACAGAGTTATTTTGTATGTTAGAAGAGACTTTTAAGTTTAAGTCAAGCACTTTGATATGTTATGTTGACTGTTTAAACAAATCGTGGTTCAGTCACCAGTTTAAGTTTGAGAGTGGCAACAATCCATGACATTGTCCAATTATGTTCAATTAAATGTTAATAATTTATTCTTAATTGCTTGCCTGGGTAAATAAAGGTTAAATAAATCATAATGTTGCCAAACTCAACAAACTTACCTGAGACACACCCACACACAGTGTGCAGGTTATTTACAGTAGGAGCTTCTAATCTATCATATTCATCATATTATCTTCTATCATTCTATAATGGGCTTTGATCTACCAGGTAGCTATAGTCAAACACTGGTTGTTACTAGCAGCTACTGCTAGCAACGTCAGCTAACCGCTAGCTAACATAAGATTGACCTGTAATTCAATGCAGCAAAAATGAAGAGACATGATGATTATAAATGTGTTTTATTGTATTGAGTGGTAGAAGTAAAGACATGTCTAACATATCCTTTGTTTGAACAACTTACTGGCAAGGTCTGCCACCAATGACATACTCAGTGTCACAGTGATATTCCCACAAACGCACTGTAGCCTACCTGCATCATGCGCTACTGACTGCTGGGGGTGGAGGCAGTTGATCAAACCATTGTGAGAGAAATGCGGGGGGGGGGGGGGGGGGTCGCAATCTTTGGAAACTTAAAAACTCGCTATTAAGTGTCTATAATCAGCACAAGTTCTTTCACTGCGTATTATTAATTATATTGAAATTACATAGTTATGTTTACAGTGATATATTGGGGGGGCCATATCATATTTTTCTCATGATGGGGGGGACCTGTCCCCCCTGTCTCCCGTGGGATTTCCACGCCTGGATGTAATATAGTAATATAATATGTAATATACTCTTATAGACACCACACACCTGTCAGTGAAACTCACTCTTATAGACACCACACACCTGCCAGTATAACTCACTCTTACACCACACACCTGTCAGTGAAACTCACTCCTCATATAGACACCTGTCAGTAAAAGTCACTCCTCTTATAGACACATATCAGTGAAACTCACTCCTCTTATAGACACCACACACATATCAGTGAAACTCACTCCTCGTATAGACACATATCAGTGAAACTCACTCCTCTGATATAAATACTATTCTTTATCGAACTCAAAGGCAGATTTAGAGTTGGCTGGATCAGTTGGCCCAGCCATCTACTGCCTCAGGCACCAGACCTGGAACAGACTCAGTCACGGAGCTCTCACTAGGATGACTGTCTGGGGCTCCCAGCATGTAACATGAGAACATGAGGATGGAAGAGACCACGTGATTACTCATATCTCCAGTGTGTGTTCAGTGCCATCTGGGAGAAATGCGAGGCCCTGTGCAAGATTTAAACGCGAGGCCCCCCCTATAGGTAAAAAAAATTATATTAAAAAACATTTATAATATTTTTTTTAATTTTAATTAATAAAAAAAAAATTGTGCATACAGTCAACATATTCTTAAATAATAGCACAGATAGCTAGCCCACAGGCCACAGCCAACACAGATAGCTAGCCCACAACCAACACAGGTAGAGAGAGAGAGAGATAGATAGAGAGAGAAAAGACTACCGGACTGGATTGATAGTAGCAGGGTTAGTAGTACTAGTAGAGCCAGCTAGGCTACTGTCTGCAGGTTTTCCAGCTCTTGGCTAATTGCTAACAGAGCCAGCTAGGCTAGGCTACTGCTAACAAAGCGAAGGACACATTCACAAAAGTTTCCAAAACAGGATAAGTAGTCCACTGTTTTTTAAAGCAGATTACATACTACAGACCTTTACAACTGGTAGTACAATTCCTTGTCAGACAGGAGGGCTGCTGGGAAACAAGATGGCTGCCTGACCTAAGAGCTCTACACTGTCTCAGTGATTCATTTTACAATTCTTACCCCCACTCAGGACAATTTCAATAATTTTGTTTCGACTTTAATTAAGTAAAGGCTTTTGATAAAACGTGGTGATTTGCAAGATGGCAACAACAAGGAAAGGCCAGCGAAACAAACCAGATGTCGACGGCCAAACAATTGAAACAGACGACAACGACCCCACTCTGGTCGAAATTATGTCAGAGTTAAAATCTCAACGCATTGCAATATTGGGCCGATTAGACGGTATCGATACTCGTCTGGAAAAGGTGACAAACCAAGTATCGGCGACTAAAGAAGGACTGACTAAAACAAACAAAGCAGTCGACAAACACAAGCAGCGCCTGGATTAAGCAGAAGAGAGGATTTCTACACTAGAAGACACCCTGCAAACAACCCAGCGAGAGTTACACCGAGCCGAAAAGATATAAAAAACAATGGAGATGAAAACGGATGAATTAGAAAACAGAGGGAGGAGGAAAAATCTGGTTTTGCTGGGGCTTCCAGAGAAATCGGAGGGTGACCAAACCAAAAAGTGTTTCGCCCAGCGCGTCCACAATCACAACCACACGCTGGGAAATATCCCAGACCAGTCCTAATCCGCTTTTTACGAATCGGGGACAAAGAGCTGATCCTACAAGCAGCAAAGAAGTCTACAATCGCAGAGGGAGAAGCCAAACTCACCATTCGCCAGGACCTGCCCGCAGAGGTGCGTCGAAGACGCAGAGAATTCGACCGGATGACCAAGATATTCATCGAAAAGGGCATGTTTCGAGGATTTGCATACCCTCACCGGCTTCGAATCCTCCATAAAAACAAAATTGTCCTGTTTGACGATCCAAAAGAGGCAGAATCATTCGCCGACGAGCTGGACTGAGGTTTGCCTTGTAAACCGTTACCCATGGTGGAGGTAAGAAGATGACATTTACGTATTTTTTTTGTTTGTTTTTTGTTTGTTTGCACCCCCTCATTATGATATGTCATAATACGGACAAATCATTTGGTTTTGAAACCCCAGAAGAAGGGGTATTGATTTGCCAATACAGTCGGGATCGGTTGTTTTCTTTTTTTCTTCTCAACGTGTATTTACTGGCAGCGGTACTTCCTGCAACAACGTGTGACGTCATACGGACGATACCATGACTAAAGGAAGGGAGGGGGGTTCAAGGAATGGTACGAATTTAAAGGGGAACTATCTTATAAATGGCCTTTTTCAGTGTTTAGCATTGTTTCCTAGCTATGTGGACTTATATTAATATGATCTATGTCTCTAATTCTCATATTGGCGCATTCTTCCAATTCTCCTCTCACAATATTCACCCTCACTGAACTGAGTCATCTGAAAATGTGCTGATTTGTGATGTCAGAGAGACACCGCTGCATGATAATGTTCAGGCGGTAGTTCAGGTTTACCATTGTGGTTGGAGCCCAGGCTCAAAACGGCTTAAGATCTTCAGGTAGAAAAATGCTGTTTTTGAGGACTTGATTAGAAATACAAAACAATGAATTAAAAAAAATAAAAAATTACAGAGGTGTTCCATAAACTCACAGGAATTGTGTAAAAGTGCCCAAATAGTGAAAGAAATAGTAAAATAGTTCCCCTTTAATATGTATTTGTTTTGCACTGATATTTCTCTCTCAAACATTTGAAAGTCACAATGACTGAATGTTAAAAAGTATGTGGAGATGAGAACTCTCAGCAGTATAATAAAAATAAAAAAAAGAAGAAAAAAAGTCTGCCTAATAAGAAACACCCCTCCCCATTCAGTAATATCAGGTGACCAACTAATATTTAACAACATGGGGGGAAGTGAAGAGGGGAGGGGGTGTAAAGAGAAATACAAATAACTAAAAGGGAAATGATTACACTGAAGACAAGAGCTCCAGGTGTGAGGTTTCTGTCCTTGCCTTCTCACTCGTTCTGTTCCTTTAACCACCCTCGCTTTGTTTTCATTCATTTTTTCTGTCAAGTATTTCAATTCCCTCGTTCACACGTTTCTCCCCGCTGACGTCATCTGAGACGTCGCTGATTGGTTCCCTCACTTCCCCACGCTTTTCAATCACATTCCCCAGCTGTCACTGCCTTTCAATCAATCGATCCCTCATTATTTATACCCCGTTTTCCCCACCCTAAGTTGTTGGTTCGTCTTGATTTGTCGCTGGATGTTTTTCCCCGTTGCTTCTGTTTCACTGTGCTATTCTCCAGGAATTCCTAGAAGCCTTCGCTTGGATACCTGCTCCGTGGCGCGCGCTCGCCTCCACTGTTTGTTCCTGTTCCTTTACGCAGCTCGTCTGGGTGAGTTTTTCTAGATTGACTGTCTTGACCTATTTCCTATTTTCGTGTGTAACCTTTACACTGAAGTCTACCACCTTTTTGTCAGACAGTCACTCACCCAGCCATTATCGTTTTTGCCCTTTCCTTTATGGAATAATATTTCGGGATCTTCCACCTCCCACTGTGTATTTACACGAAGATATTATTTCACATTTGGACTGTGTTGGATTTTTGCTCACTGTGTATTTACACGAAGATATTGTTTCACATTTGGACTGTGTTTGGATTTTTGCTCACTGTGTGTTTACACGAAGATAGTATTTCACATTTGGACGGTGTTTGGATTTTTGCTCACTGTGTGTTTACATGAAGATATTTCACTTGGGCTGTTTTTGGAAGATTGCACATCACTGTGTTGTTTAACACGAAGAATATAACACCCTGTCCTCCAGCTCGTTTTCAAGTCTGCTCTGTCACTGACCCGTTCCCTCTCTCCCTCTCTCGGTCTTGCACAACATCTGAGAGGTCCGCCGTGAGAGTCTGCAGAGCGGTACAGAGGTCTGCTCCTGCTTCCCAAGACTACCCTTCCGGGAGAAGCTGCAGAGCAGCAGAACTTTGCCCCTTGTTCATTGTACCTGTTCTTGTTGACCTGCTTTCTCTGTTTCACTTATTCTAGTCACCAAATAAACAAGCCCTTGTATTTGGCAACTCTGAATCCAACTCTCTTGTGTCGTTGCGTTTGGGGTCGGTGTCAAACCATAACATTACGAACCAACCATGACGACCCCAGCCGACACAGAGGGGGTCAGAACCGCACTTGCATATCAAGTCGAGTTGACCAGGGATCACGGTCTCCAACTCGAGCGGGCTGCGGCTGCGGTGCAGACCCTCAGGGACCAGGTCCTGCCTATGCAGGGTTCAATGGCCGCTATGGCGGGACAACAGTCCGAGATTCTCGCCCAGCTTAACTCGCTGGGCGACGCCGTTAATACTTTTCATCTCTCACACCCTTCAGGAACATTCCCCGCAGCCCCAGCAGATCTCGCACCTCGGGAACCCCTTCTCTCCGTCCCACGGCTGTTCGACGGTAATCCCGAGCAATGTGCCACATTCATCATGCAATGTGAGTTGGTTTTCCGTCATCAGCCAAGCCGTTTTTCTGCTCAGGGGTCCCGAGTGGCTTATATAACCAACCTACTTTCAGGCCATGCTGCCCAGTGGGTCACTTCTGGAACGTATTACTGCCTCCCAACTCCACTCCCATCTCCAGTCCAACACCCTATATGAACCCCTTCAGTCTGGCTTCCGTCCCGCTCACAGCACCGAAACTGCACTGGTAAAGGTCATCAACGACCTCCTCATCTCCGCTGACTCCGGTGCCCTCAACATCCTGATCCTACTCGATCTCAGTGCAGCCTTTGACACAGTGTGTCACTCCATCCTCCTCCAAAGGCTGCACCAACTGGGTGTTGAGGGCACAGCACTTGACTGGTTCTCCTCCTACCTCACTGACAGACACCAATTCATCTCCCTCTCCGGCCACACCTCCCCCCCCTCCCCAGTCACACAGGGGGTCCCCCAAGGCTCAGTCCTTGGCCCCCTGCTCTTCATCTGCTACATTCTCCCCCTTGGTCACATCATCCGCAAATACCACCTCAACTTCCACTGTTACGCTGACGACACCCAAATATACATCAGTACACAATCCCCCCACAGCCCACCCCTCAGTCACATTGAATCATGCATCACCGAACTCCAAACTTGGATGACCCACAACTTCCTCAAACTCAACAGTGACAAGACTGAACTCCTCATCATTGGCACCAAAACCACCCTCACCAGATCCGGACCCATCACACTCACCATCAACGACTCCACCATCACCCCCTCCCCCCTAGTCCGCAACCTTGGTGTCCTCCTTGACCCCACCCTCTCATTTGACCCCCACGTCCGCTCCATCGTCAAAACATCCTACTTTCACCTCCGCAACATCGCAAAAATCCGTCACTGCCTCTCCCCCCCCGCTGCTGAATCCCTCATTCACGCCTTCATCTCCTCCCGCCTGGACTACTGCAACTCCCTCCTCACTGGTATCACCTCCCGCTCCCTCCATAAACTGCAAATGGTCCAAAATTCAGCCGCCCGCCTCCTCACTAACACCCGGTCCCGCGAACACATCACTCCTGTCCTCCACTCCCTCCACTGGCTCCCCATCAAACACCGCATTAACTTTAAAACACTACTCCTCACCTTCAAAGCCCTCCACAGCCTGGCCCCCCCCTACCTGACTGATCTCCTTCTCCCCTACCGCCCAACCCGTTCCCTCCGGTCCTCCTCCACTGCCTCCCTCACTGTCCCGACATCCAAGCTCAAAAACTTCGGAGATCGGGCCTTCTCTCGCACTGCACCCCGACTCTGGAACTCCCTCCCCCAGTCCATCAGAGACTCCCCTACACTCTCCACCTTCAAAGCTCGCCTCAAAACCCACCTGTTCTCCCTTGCCTTCAACCCCCCCCACCCCTAAACCCCCCCCTCCCCTCCAACCTGATCGATATGTCTCTAGTCTTTTTTTTGTGCCATCAGGCTGTCTCCCCCGTTCCCCCCATGGTCTCATGTTCCTTTGTTTTTGTTTCTTTGTTGTTTTGTTTTGTTTCTTTGCTTTCGCCTCTTTGTTTGTACCCCTGCTCCCGACTACTGTCAGCGACTTCGGGTTATTGAGAAGCGCTATATAAATTAAATTAATTATTATTATTATTATTATTACTTCCTCCTGGGCAATGGAAGCAGATTTTTTGTTCTCCTACCCAGACTTCGTGGCGGAGCTCCGCAGAGTGTTCCACCATCCAGCCCGAGGTCTGGACCCTGGAGCCCGGTTGGGGACCTTCCGACAAGGGAGCAGCAGGGTGACGGACTATGTCATGGAGTTTCGACTGGCGGCGGTGGAGAGTGGATGGAACGAACCTGCTCTTCGCCTAACCTTCATAAGGGGGCTCAGTGACGCAGTCCGGGACCAGCTCGCTACCAGGGAGGTGCCCGACTCCCTCGAGGAGCTTTTTAGCCTTGTCATCCGTATTGACGGACGCCTCCTGGAGAGAAGGCGCGAGAGGACCCGACTGTCACCTCCTGAAACACCCCGGACTCCTGGACGCCCCGTCCCCAACACTACTGATGGTAACAGGCTTCCCCGTCCGGTGCGCGAGGAGGAACCCATGCAGCTGGGACACTCTCATCTGAGCCAGGCGGAGCGTCAGGCAAGGCTCAGGTCCGGTCTCTGCCTCTACTGCGGAGGTGCGGGACACCGTATCGCCGACTGCCCTATCCGGCCAAAAGATCGGGCTCACCAAGACCCCGGGAGATCCTGGTGAGCCGTTTTTCCCATTCCCAGCGCCGCGCACCACCTGACCATCTGTTGAGCGTCACCCTGGCCTGGGGGGACCAACGTGCCACGGTGGAGGCCCTCATCGACTCTGGGGCAGACGAGAACTTCCTCGACTTCGAGTTTGCCACCCAAGCCAACATACCTCTTGAGGCCCTTGTGAGGCCCTTGGAGATCTTTTCGTTGGACCAACACCGCCTGGCCGACATCTCTCAACGGACCGGCCCAGTCTTGCTGACCATTGCTGGGAACCACGTAGAGAGGATCCAGTTCCTCATTACCCAATCCCCCCTTGTCCCGGTGGTCCTGGGTAGGCCCTGGCTCGCGCTGCACGAGCCCCACATCGCCTGGGCCTCCGGTACCATCAGGGGCTGGAGCTCCTCCTGTCACGCCCGCTGTCTACAGGCGGCGTCTTGTCCCCCGCCCCGGAGACCGGCTGGTGAGTTGCCCCCGGATCCCTCGTCCGTTCCTCCCGAGTACCACGACCTCATGGAGGTATTCAGTAAGACCAGGGCTCAGTCCCTTCCACCTCACCGCCCCTATGACTGCGCCATCAACCTCCGCCAAGGGGCTCCCCTTCCCGGCAGCCGCCTCTACAGTCTGACTGCCCCGGAGAAGAAGGCGATGGATCTCTACATCTCTGAGTCATTGGAAGCAGGACTCATTCGGCCTTCCTCCTCCCCGGTGGCGGCCGGGTTCTTCTTTGTTGGAAAGAAGGATGGGGACCTGCGACCCTGCATCGACTATCGTCAGCTCAACGAGATCACCATCAAGAACAAATACCCCCTACCTCTCATGAGCTCCACCTTCGAGCCACTGACCCAGGCCTCGTTCTTCACCAAGCTGGATCTCCGAAGTGCCTATCATCTTGTCCGTATCCGTGAGGGCGATGAATGGAAGACCGCCTTCAAGACCCCCAGGGGCCACTATGAGTACCTTGTGATGCCGTTCGGTCTCACCAACGCCCCGGCGGTATTCCAGGCACTCATGAACGATGTCCTCCGTGACATGCTGGAGGTGTTCGTGGTGGTGTACCTGGACGACATTCTTATCTTTTCCAGGACCCTCGAGGAACACATCCTGCATGTCCGCCGGGTGCTGGAGCGCCTCCTCCACAATCGGCTCTTCGTCAAGGCGGAGAAGTGCCGTTTCCACTCCAACTCCGTCGACTACCTGGGCTTCATCGTGGAGAAGGGCTTGACCCGAGCGGATCCTCGCAAGATCCAGGCTGTGGAGGATTGGCCGGAACCCACCACTCGGAAGGAGCTACAGAGTTTCCTCGGGTTCGCAAACTTCTACCGAAGGTTCATCCGGAACTACAGCCAAGTGGCGGAGCCTCTTACCAAGCTGACCTCCCCCGCTCTGCCGTTCGACTGGTCCCCAGCGGCATGCGCTGCGTTCCGCTCCCTCAAGAGAAGGTTCACTTCCGCTCCTATCCTGCTCCACCCTGACCCCAAGAGACAGTTCATCGTGGAGGTGGACGCCTCGGATTCTGGCCTGGGCGCTGTCCTATCCCAGCGTTCTCCTTCCGACCAGAAGGTACATCCTTGCGCCTTCTACTCGCGTCGCTTCCTCCCCGCCGAGAGGAACTACGACACCGGCAATCGGGAGCTACTGGCGGTCGTGGCGGCTCTGGAGGAGTGGCGTCATTGGCTAGAGGGTGCCGAGGAGCCTTTTACCATCTGGACGGACCACAAGAACCTAACGTTCATCCGCGCTTCCAGGCGCCTCAACGGTCGGCAGGCGAGATGGGCCAGTTTTCCGCTGACCTTCCGCCCCGGTTCCCGCAACACGAAGGCCGACTCCCTGTCCCGGATGCACTCCAAGGGGGCTCCACCCTCTGAGGACCCATCTCCCATCATCCCGGAGGCCCGAGTGGTTGGAGCCATCACCTTGGGCATCGAGGGTGTGGTGAGGCGTGCTCTACGCTTCCAACGCGCTCCAAGCAACGTCCCTAGGAGCCGTCTCTTCGTCCCTGACTCTGTCCGGTCCCAGGTACTGCTGTGGGGCCATACCAGCCGGTTCGCCTGCCACCCAGGCGTCCATCGTACGTTCTCCTTCCTGGCTCGCCGTTTCTGGTGGCCCACCATGCGAAACGACGTCAAGGAGTTCGTATTGGCCTGCGCGGTCTGTGCCCGCAGCAAGGCCTCTCACCAGGCACCCTCCGGGCTCTTGCAGCCACTTCCCGTTCCAAGCCGTCCGTGGTCACATGTGGCGCTCGACTTCGTCACTGGACTACCCTCCTCCCAGGGGAACACCTGCCTTCTGACCGTGGTGGATCGATTCAGCAAGGGGGTCCACCTCGTGGCCCTCTCCAAGCTTCCCTCAGCAGCCGAGACGGCGGACCTCCTGACGCACCACGTGTTCCGCCTTCACGGTTTCCCCCAGGACATCGTCTCTGACCGGGGGCCCCAGTTCACCTCCCAGGTTTGGCGGGCTTTCTGCAAGGGATTGGGGGCAACGGTCAGTCTCTCCTCCGGCTACCATCCCCAGACAAACGGGCAGACGGAGAGGATGAACCAGAGCGTGGAGTCTGCTCTTCGGTGTGTGGCAGCCGAGAGGCCGGCATCCTGGAGTCGTTTCCTTCCCTGGGTTGAATACTCGATCAACTCAATGGTCAGTTCCGCCACCGGCCTCTCCCCTTTTGAGGCCTCCCTGGGCTACCAGCCCCCTCTTTTTCCCGCACTGGAGACGGAAGTGGCAGTTCCCTCCGTGCAGGTCCACCTCGACCGCTGCCGTCGCGTTTGGGAGATCACCAGGACCGCGCTGCTCCGGACATCTGAGCGCGCCTGTCGTGGTGCCGACCGGCGCCGGGTTCCCGCGCCGACTTACCACCCTGGGCAGAGGGTGTGGCTCTCCGCGAAGGACCTCCCGCTACGGTCCTCGGCCAAGAAGCTCAACCCTCGCTTCGTCGGTCCTTTCGAGGTCCTGAAGGTACTCAGTCCGGCGGCCCTGCGCCTGAAGCTTCCTGCATCCATGCACATCCACCCCGTGTTCCATGTCTCCCGGGTTAAGCCCGTCTCCCTCAGTCCCCTTATGCCTCCGGCTCCTGATCCACCGCCTCCTGTGCTAGTGGATGGTCACCCCCAGTGGCAGGTCCGCCGGTTGATGGGCGTTCGTCGGCGGGGCCGGGGATTCCAATACCTGGTGGACTGGGAGGGTTACGGCCCTGAGGAGCGTAGCTGGGTCTCCCGGCAGCTCATCGTGGATCCCGGCTTGATCACCGACTTCCATCGGGCCCATCCTGACGAGCCGGGTCGGCCTGGTCGCCGGGCGGCTCCCGTTGAGGGGGGGGTACTGTGAGGTTTCTGTCCTTGCCTTCTCACTCGTTCTGTTCCT
This sequence comes from Notolepis coatsorum, assembly GCF_963971535.1. Classification (NCBI taxonomy): domain Eukaryota; kingdom Metazoa; phylum Chordata; class Actinopteri; order Aulopiformes; family Paralepididae; genus Notolepis; species Notolepis coatsorum. The sequence continues at coordinate 118,198,951 of NC_140170.1, forward strand.
TTAACCACCCTCGCTTTGTTTTCATTCATTTTTTCTGTCAAGTATTTCAATTCCCTCGTTCACACGTTTCTCCCCGCTGACGTCATCTGAGACGTCGCTGATTGGTTCCCTCACTTCCCCACGCTTTTCAATCACATTCCCCAGCTGTCACTGCCTTTCAATCAATCGATCCCTCATTATTTATACCCCGTTTTCCCCACCCTAAGTTGTTGGTTCGTCTTGATTTGTCGCTGGATGTTTTTCCCCGTTGCTTCTGTTTCACTGTGCTATTCTCCAGGAATTCCTAGAAGCCTTCGCTTGGATACCTGCTCCGTGGCGCGCGCTCGCCTCCACTGTTTGTTCCTGTTCCTTTACGCAGCTCGTCTGGGTGAGTTTTTCTAGATTGACTGTCTTGACCTATTTCCTATTTTCGTGTGTAACCTTTACACTGAAGTCTACCACCTTTTTGTCAGACAGTCACTCACCCAGCCATTATCGTTTTTGCCCTTTCCTTTATGGAATAATATTTCGGGATCTTCCACCTCCCACTGTGTATTTACACGAAGATATTATTTCACATTTGGACTGTGTTGGATTTTTGCTCACTGTGTATTTACACGAAGATATTGTTTCACATTTGGACTGTGTTTGGATTTTTGCTCACTGTGTGTTTACACGAAGATAGTATTTCACATTTGGACGGTGTTTGGATTTTTGCTCACTGTGTGTTTACATGAAGATATTTCACTTGGGCTGTTTTTGGAAGATTGCACATCACTGTGTTGTTTAACACGAAGAATATAACACCCTGTCCTCCAGCTCGTTTTCAAGTCTGCTCTGTCACTGACCCGTTCCCTCTCTCCCTCTCTCGGTCTTGCACAACATCTGAGAGGTCCGCCGTGAGAGTCTGCAGAGCGGTACAGAGGTCTGCTCCTGCTTCCCAAGACTACCCTTCCGGGAGAAGCTGCAGAGCAGCAGAACTTTGCCCCTTGTTCATTGTACCTGTTCTTGTTGACCTGCTTTCTCTGTTTCACTTATTCTAGTCACCAAATAAACAAGCCCTTGTATTTGGCAACTCTGAATCCAACTCTCTTGTGTCGTTGCGTTTGGGGTCGGTGTCAAACCATAACACCAGGGGCCAATATAAGAAAGATTTAATTCTTTTTCAGTTATTTAGTTTTTTCCATTATTGTCTCTCTATGGCCTACTAGGAGTAAGGGGATACATGTCGTGGTTCAGAAAACCATGGCTGGGGTGGGTTGATGTATTTCATGTATGTTTTGTATTCTATGTATGTGTATTCTATGTATGTTTTGTGTTCTATGTTTTAGTTTTTTGGTTATGTTTATTAATAAAAGCAACAGCAATATTTTTGAGGCAAATGTATACAGTCACAGATAATCCTCAAAGATTGCACCGACTACCATGTCAGATATAATAATAAATTCGTGGAACATTAAAGGCTTGGGAAATCCTATTAAAAGGAAAAACATTTTATCCCTTCTAAAAAAAACAGAGTAGATGTGGCTTTTTTACAATAAACATATTTGTCAGACACTGAACACGCAAAGTTAAAAAGAGAATGGGTAGGTCAGGTCTATTTCTCATCATATAAAAGTCATTGCAGAGGAACGGCTATTTTGATTAACAAAACAATACCATTTACAGTAGAAAAAACAATTACAGACCCAAACGGACGGTTTGTCTTGGTTTCAGGCTGCATTTGGGGAACATCCATTACTTTTTTGAACATTTATGCCCCCAATGCAGACAAACCCACATTTATGTCTGACATGGTATTGCTGTTCAATGAAAACTGTAAAGGTTTTGGAGTGATGGCGGGAGATTTTAACCTGACAATGACAGCATTGGATAAATCTAGTCAAACTAACCATAGCTCCAAATCCTCAAAAGTTCTTCAAGGGTTATGTGCAGAAAGTGGCCTAATTGATGTCTGGCGTGAATTACATCCAGGCATTAAAGACTACAGCTTCTTCTCAAATGTACATAACTCATATAGTAGAATAGACTATGCCTTTATTTACTCAAAATATATATACATGATAAAGGAATGTGAAATTAGCCCAATCATTTTATCAGATCATGCCAGAATATGCCTGACTATTCAGTTTAATAGGAACAACTTGTTCACCAAACAATGGAAATTTGATAATTCATTACTCCAAGATGAAGAATTTAAATAAAAAATGCGAACATGGATTACAAACTACATAAAGGAAAATAATGACCCCCTCATTGACCCTAACATTATCTGGGAGGCTGCAAAAGCCACTTTAAGAGGACTAATAATTTCATATGGTTCGTTTAAAAAGCGAGTAAAAAGAGCACAAGCACAAGAACTTGAGAGAGAAGTAATAAGATGTGAAGCACTTCATAAGACAGCGTCTACAGAGGACAATTGGAGACAATTAATTGTGGCCAGGGCCAAATTAAACCTTAATATCTCAAATGAAATTACAACAAAAATGAATTATGTTAGACAAAAGCATTACGAATTTGGCAATAAACCAAGTAAATTACTGGCCCATCAATTAAAGAAAGAACAAACTGAAAGAACTATTAAAGCAATTAATCTCAATGATAATATAACATATCAACCTAAAGAGATTAATCAAGTTTTCTTTGAATTCTACAAAACACTTTACAAATCTCAAAGTTCTCATTCACAAGAACAACTGGACCAGTACTTACAAAATAATTTTTTTTTAAATTGTCTGAATTAGACCAGAAGAGGTTCTGGCCACAATTAAGTTAATGCCCATAAATAAAAGCCCAGGACCAGATGGTTTTTCTGCTGAATTTTATAAAGAATTTTGGACTGAACTTCATCCCATTTTTATGGCAATGATGTATAATTTCTGTCACAACAGAATACTCCCTCAATCAATGAACCTAGCACATATCACAGTATTGCACAAAAGTGGCAAAGATCCTTTAAATTGTTCATCATATAGACCTATTAGTCTTTTAGATCACGATTACCAGATTATAACCAAATTATTAGCAAAAAGACTAGAAGATATTTTGCCTAAATTGATTAATCCAGACCAATCAGGTTTCATAAAAGGGAGATATTCTGCTGACAATATAAGGAGACTTTTGAATGTAATAAATCATTTAGACACCAGTCGGAGCCCTTCTCTGCTCCTATCACTGGACGCAGAGAAGGCCTTCGATATGGTTGAATGGAACTTTCTTTTTTCTATACTTGACAAGCTTAATATGGGGCCGAACTTTATCGCTTGGATTAAAGCAATCTATAAAAATCCTAAAGCAGCTGTCATTACCAATGGAGCTCCCTCTGATTTTTTTGCACTAACGAGAGGGACAAGACAAGGATGCCCACTGTCGAGTTCACTCTTCGCGATGGTGATTGAATTGTTGGCGTCATGTGTACGAGACAATATTAACATTAAAGGACTGAAAATGAATAATGAGGAACATAAAATATCCTTATACGCAGATGACATTATTTTATACATAAAAGACCCAGAACAGTCCTTATCACACTTATATAACGAAATAGAACAATTTGGAAAATACTCTGGATATAAGTTAAACTTTAATAAATCAAATGCTTGTCTCCTGCATACGACCCCAACAGAAACAATGTATAAAACATATCCTTTTAATTGGTCTCCAGAAGGGTTTAAATATTTGGGAATAAACATTACACCGCAACTAGAGAACCTGTACAGGGAAAACTATTGTCCTCTTATAGAAAAGATAAAAACTGATTTGGTCCACGCTCCCATTATCTCTGCTGGGAAGAATAAATGTAATGAGAATGAACGTCCTTCCAAGACAAAATTTCCTTTTTCAAATGTTACCATGTTACTTATCTACAGAATTTTTAAATCTATGAATAGACCCATCTCAAAATTTATTTGGTGCAACAAAATGCCTAGGATAAAGTTATTGACACTTATGAAGCCAGAATCCATGGGAGGTCTCGGTCTCCCCAATCTCCAACATTATTTTTGGTCAGCCCAATTAAGAAATGTACTGTCATGGTCGTTGGGAAGACGAGACTCACAGTCACAGTGGTTTCAGCTAGAAGCTAAATTTGTTGACCCGTTACCATTGGACTCTCTCATATTTATAAAACAATTTAAAAAGATAAGAAACATAGGTAATTGTTTCACTGTTTTTAACACACTATGTGGTTGGAAGGACTGCTCAAAAAAACTTGGTATCACCAATTGTACCTCCATATTCTCTCCTATCTATCACAATCCTGATCTAGATAAACATCTAAGATCAATTAATATACTCAAATGGGCTCAGTTTGGGATAAGTCAATTCAAAGACCTGTTTCACACAAATATGCAGTTCAAATCATTTATGGATTTAAGAACAGAATATGCCATCCCAAATACTGATTTCTTTAAATATTTACAAATGCGAAACATTATACATATACTGAGAAGAGAACATAAACTAAGACTAGAATTACATGAAATAGAAGAAATACTAATGTCATCGACCACAATTAAAGATAAAATTAGTGAATTGTATGACATCTTCTCCAAAGAATGTCACTCATCTTTTTTGCCTTTGTTGAGGATCTGGGAGACAGACCTAACCATGAAATTTGAAGAAAATACATGGCTAAATATTTGTGATAGAATACACTTTCCATTTACAAGTAACAAAATCAAAGAAGCTAATTTTAAATGTATCCATAAATTGTATCTAACTCCAATAAAAATGCATAAAATGTCTAGAGATAATTCAATAAACTGTATAGATGTAAAACTAACGACGGAACATTTCTACACATGTTTTGGCACTGTGTTAACTAAAACGGTTCTGGAATTGTATTAATTCATTTACAAAATCTGTATTAGAAACGGAATTTGACTTGTCTCCATGTGCCTACTTACTAAATGAATTACCTGAGATCCAGATGGATCCAAAAAAATATAGATTGCTGATTGTTATAACATACTTTGCCAAGAAATGTATTCTCCTGTTTTGGAAAAATGACTCTTCGCCCACTTTTGAGATGTTTCAAGATCAGATATCCCAGCTTCTTCCATTGGAGAGATTGACCTTGGAGGAGCGTGGTCGAGGGTGGATGTTCCGGGACCTTTGGTCTCCGCTGTTTTCTCGATTGAGCAGGGGGGCTGTTGATTGATGCGGCTAATGGCGGTATATGAATACATCTGCATGCTGCCGCTGGCCGTGTCGATTGGTGGTTTTGCTGTTTGGTCGGGGGAGGGGTGGGGACCGGGGGTCTTGGGGTGTCTATCCCCGGTTGTGTATTTTTTGGAGGTGGGTTTCCCTAGTGGAAGAAGTTGTACAACAGACGCGTAAGAGGCCTGTCTGTTGTATAACAATGATGTTGTTGTTGTCATTGTTGTTATTATTTAGTATTGTTTATTTTTAATTTTATTATTGTCCTGTCTTTATTTAGTTTTGTTGGTCGCAGGTGGGGGAAAGGACCAGAGAGTGAGATAATTGCCGTGTGCTGTGGGACATGTATCTGCTGTACACCTGTTATTCAAATAAAAAGAAGTTGAGAAAAAAATAATAATGATAATAATACCAAATATATAAAAATAAGTATGAGAAAAAAAATAAACAGTGTAAACAATATCATTAACTCTGAATATAAAAATATGAGAAAAGAAAACAAGACGCGGTCTCGGACTGGTGGGGGCCCCTGATTCGAGGTCTTGGTGAGTCGGAGTGTTAAAGAGGCATGATGCTCTGGTTCGCTGGGGCGCCGGATTTGGGGTCCTCACGGGGTGGGGACCTTGGTTGTCGATACTGGAGATGATGGGTGCTCAGGCAATCTCGCCTTATGGTACATATATATATAGGTATATATATATATATATATATATATATATATATATATATATATATATATATATATATTCTTATTCATTTATATATTTAATTTATACATGACTATTTTATTTTTCATTACTCTGATTTAACTGATGGTCTTGTCATTGTCGTTATTATTATTATTATTATTATTATTATTATTATTATTATTATTATTATTATTATTATTATTATTATTATTATTATTATTATTATTATTATTATTATTATTATTATTATTATTACTGTTATTGTCCTGTGATGTCTTGTTTATTAGTATTGTTACTGTATTGTGTTGTCTTGTTTCATGTTGAAAAGGGAAAATAAAGAAATTGTGAAAAAAAAGAGAAAAAAGACAGGAGGGGAGCATGTCTATGTTCCCCGGGTCCTATGTTCCCCGGGTCCTATGTTCCCCGGTAGCGATAGATAGTCAGACCACCAGCCCTGATACCAAACTCTACCCTTAACCAACTTCAAAAGAGTCGCCAAGCTTAACCAGTTCGAAACAAGGCGGACATTAATATTAATAAAATAATAAAAATGTATAAAATGTTCAATCAATCAATCAATCAATCGGGGAACATGGGACCCGGGGAACATAGGACCCGGGGAACATAGGGATGACCCCCAATTCCTTGTCAGACAGGAGAATGAGGTTATAAAAATCCATAAAAATCCAACAAACATTTCAGGAGCTGTCACTTCACACAGATAGCCACGCTAGCTTCCTAGTTCCTCATCTCCTCAGCAAGCAGCTAGCAGTGTTAGCACTCAGTTGGCTAGCAGAGCCACTTAGCCAGTTAGCTCAAACTAGCAACATTAGCACCAGTGCAATTCGGCGATTCCACAGAAAACAGTCATTCAGTCAACACAGCGTTTTCACTTTCCTAGCAGCTAGAAGTGTTAGCACTCAGTTGGCTAGCAGAGCCACTTAGCCAGTTAGCTCAAACTAGCAACATTAGCACCAGTGAAATTCGGCGATTCCACAGAAAACAGTCATTCAGTCAACACAGCGTTTTCACTTTCCTTTAGTTGATTGCGTCCTCCCTCCGATGTACAGCGTCGTGTGTGTCATCCTCCGTCTTTACTCTTGGCACCACCTCGACGTTGGTTCGAATGGATATCCCGGCCACGCTGCGGGTACTTTTGTGTCCCTCCCCGACTGAACGTTCTAACATGCAACACAACGTTCATCTTAAGTTCACAGTCCATCTGCCGAACGTCCTGGCGTAACCTAATCATCATCACTATACTTGGTATAGAGTCACTCTCATATAGATAGCATCTCTTCCCGCGAGGCCCCACGGCGGCCCTGCTTACACACACACCTGGCTGTGAGCTGTGAGACAGTCCACATGCCAGCGCTGGCAGCTTTTTATATGCGCAGCGCGCAGATAGGTGACGGTGAGTGACGGACACACGCTGCCTGTCGCACTCGCAGCCATGTCGCAGCAGGCATAGTGAGAGGGCAGGCCAGCCGGTCTAATGTGAAATATTATTATAATAACTGCATGATGGATGGATGTAAGTCACATTAGACACCTGTAAGCAAAACTAGATTTTCAGTCTGTGATGGAAAGTGATTGTTAAATAACATTATATTTATCTTTATTTTTATTTAAAAAATGATCTATCTATCTATCTATCTATCTATCTATCTATCTATCTATCTATCTATCTATCTATCTATCTATCTATCTATCTATCTATCTATCTATCTATCTATCTATCTATCTATCTCTCTCTCTCTCTATCTCTCTCTCTCTCTCTCTCTCTCTATTTATCTATCTATCTATCTATCTATCTATCTATCTATCTATCTATCTATCTATCTATCTATCTATCTATCTATCTATCTATCTATCTATCTATCTATCTATCTATCTATCTGTCTGTCTGTCTGTCTGTCTGTCTGTCTGTCTGTCTGTCTGTCTGTCTGTCTGTCTGTCTGTCTGTCTGTCTGTCTGTCTGTCTGTCTGTCTGTTTGTCTGTCTGTCTAAAATTGGTGGTCAGTGTTGTTGTTTACAATAACAGAGGCCACAACTTTGTTTACAAACATATTTAGGCTACTATTCAAATAGGTATTTTAGGCTTATGTTTGGGTCACAGTGCTTCAAAGCGACACCAAAGCACCCTTCCTGTACTCTCTCAAACAGCTGTTGTCGCTGTCCGTGGTACTGAAAAGTCCATGAACATGTCACAACATGTCATAGTTGAGGAAGAGATTTACTCTCAAAATTCGAAAAACGTCATCAAGTTTAAGTTGAATGGCATTTCTGCTTCATTAGATGGAGTGCAAGAGACAGGAGACTTTGGGTCGAACAAGCCTGCTACTGTTGCCATTACTGTCCCTTTGGACAAAGTTGGTCCTCTAACATCTGTCATGTAACAAGAGACTGGTGTAGAAAGTTGAATCTCAAATAAATCTTCATTTCCACTACACTTTCGACTATCACACAGTGACACACACACGCACACACACACGGAAAAAGAAATGGGGCATCAGAAGACCTGAAGGCTTTGAGCTACATTTTTTGCATAATCAGAGAGAGATGGGGGCGTGAGAGCGTTGTGTCTGTGCTAATTCAATTAATTTATGCCATAAAGATGAGACCAACCTGAAAACATATTATGAGATCTATTTTATACCATATTAGTTAATACAGGTTTGCTGGGGAAATAGCGCATTAGTATCGATTAGGTGATTTACAGTAATCTGAGCAGCAAAAACACCAATCACACAGTTCGTGTCTGTCGTGAGCAGTACGTTTTTAAGAGGAAAGCGCAGGGTCCCCTTGTCGGGAGAGAGAGGGCAGAGGGGGGAGAAGGGGAGAAAGAGAAAGTGAGAGAGAGAGAGGGGTGGTGGAGGGGAAGAGAGAGAGAAAGAGAGATAGTTTTACAGTAGTATAAGTTCCCTACTGTACCTCTGTCACCGTTCACTCGAAGACGCGCTGGTCACTATTCTTCCATGAGGACAGCGGAGCTGCGACCAGAGGAGGGAAAATGCTTTTCCTTCAGGCTATATTGAAGAGAAGATTGCAGAAAGGTAGAGGCGGTGACGCGCTTTTTCTGACTGGATATCACGCTTATTCAGCAACTTCTGCCATTCAGATTAATGTAGGCTTTAATATGCTTATTTTGTTTTCACACAGCCCAGCCCACAGTGGTTTGGTGGATTACTGGAATTATACACTAATGGGATATATATTTTACAGCGTGATACTGGGGCTTTGGCAGACTGCCTTACATCCTAGGCTGTTCTGTTTCCATTTGTATCTAGCTTTTCATTAGTATGCGATGCATTTGGTTGACGCACGTTTTATTAGTCATCATAAATAAGAGATAGATAATATGGATGAATAATTTGTTTGCGCATGGAAGCGATCTAGTGAAAACATGCCTTTAGGCTATTCCCACTGAATTATGCACGCTTATTTCAACAGATAAACACTTAATATTTGCTCAATAAATAGTAAATAATCCTATGTCGTTTTTGCACGTGTTTTTTTAATGCTTGCACAAACTGTAGACAGTGGTAGCCTGACCTGCTTGTGCTGAGGAGTCAATGTTTGCTGGGGCAAAATGTACAGTTTTTCCCCCCATTCCGTATCCCGTGTCTCGTTTATGAATTTGGGGAACTGTTGTTTTGAAGTGTGGCGCGCTGCTTGAAGCAGCCTGCACAGGCATGGAGAAAAATCAGAAAAAACGCCACACGATGGTTGTAAGAGTGCACTGCAGCAGATGGCAACAGGACACAATAGTATCCAACTGCAGAGCCGCAGAGCACGGCGCTCTCAGGCGCTCTCATTGAATTGATTGAATTGATTGATTGATTGAATTGATTGATTGATTGATTGATTGATTGATTGAAAACTTTATTAACAGATTGCAGAATGGGTACAGTACAGTACAGCTCAATACATACAATTGTTAAGGGAAAGACTTTCGTCTTGTTTACATCAGGGTCCCCCATTTTCAATTCATTGTAACATATATGACATACATGACATACAGATAGACAGTACTGCTACATCTATACATTTATGACATACCAGATTTGCAAATACAGTACTGTTTGTGATACGAAAAGAGTCCAGAAAAAAGAGTATATACATTTGACGTAGAAACTGTACATTAGAGGAGGTTGGGTAGGTGGGGGGGACTGTATATTGGAGGTGGTTGGGTGGGTGGGGGGGGGGGGGGGGGGGTTGGGCAGGAGGGGTGGGTGGGGGACACTGTACAACTGTACAAGCAAAACTGTACATTGGAATATTGACAAGACCATACTTGGTAATTTACTGTACATTGGAGGGGGTTGTGTTAGGACATTTACAGGGGCCAGTTTTGAATTGCAGTCTCCCGTAGGTGTTTGATGCTTTTACCAAACGGTTCGTGTTTCCGCGTTCCCGTTTTGCGCTCTGATTGGCCACACATGTTTCTGGTCATGTGACATGTGCGCCCAATCGCATGATGCGCCCATTTCCGCCTCGACCAGCAGCAAACTACCTAACGCCTACGATCCACACTCTAACCATAACCAACTTCGAAAGAGTGCCTAAGCTTAACCGGCGAAAGAACTTGCCGTCACACGATATCGTCCTGCTCTAAGACAAACTCTAACCTTAACCAACTTCGAAAGAGCGCCTAAGGTTAACCGTCCAAAGTACTTGCCGTCACACGATTGGGCGCACATGTCACATGACCAGAAACGTCAGTGGCCAATCAGAGTGCAAAACGGGAACGCAGAAACACGAACCGTTTGGTAAAAGCAATCAGGCGGCCCGGCGGCGTGAATACTTTCGGCAACCCACTTGTCCTTCCGCATTGCTCTGATTGGCCGAGCGCGCGCATGAGCCGCAACGGGCTCCTCAGCCAGCTCCTCAGCCAGGCTCCGCTTAAGGCAATTTATACAAATGGAAGTATTGATTACGCCGTAACGAATCATTAAAAAAATATACCCTTAACTGGAATATGTTGTGCCTTTACACATATTTTGGATTATGTAATTGGTTTGTCATGACAAACAAATAAAAAATCGCATCGCCGTATTCGCCGGCTTCGCGGCTGCGGCGCGGGTCCACGACCCTCCGTGCTCCGATCGCCAGCGGCGAGAATATGCTGCCGTGAAGCGGCACTGCTGAGCTCTGGTGTCCGCTGGACGAAGCCAGAGACGGTCTTATGCCGAGAAGGCGTTACACATAATCCAACATATGTGTAAAGAAACAACATATTCCAGTTAACGGTATATTTTTTTAATGATTGCATTCGGAACTTCCATGTTTTGGGGGTATTCATCAGAAAATTGGATCCGGGATTCGGCTCCCATCAGTCGGGCAAGAACTGCGGGTTTTCAGCCTCTCTCCTCTCTCCTGGAGCTTAAGCAGAGTTTAGTATTCCTGCCTGGCTGAGGAGCCCGTCACGGCTCATGCGCATGCACGCGCTCGGCCAATCAGAGCAATGCGGAAGGACATCGGCCAATCAGAGCAATGCGGAAGGACAAGTGGGTTGCCGAAAGTATTCACGCGGCCCGGCGGTCTGGGGCCCGCTCAGCAGTGCCACCCACCCAATGGCTGAATTGCCAATGGCTGAATTGGAGTATTGCACTGTGCGGGCACAGCTGTGAGATCCGCGCGAGGCCAGATATCTTAATGAATGCGTTTATTTAAACTTTAATTAACAGATTGCAGAATGGGTACAGTACAGTACAGCTCAATACACACAATTGTTAAGGGGATGCAGACCAGAGAAAGACTTTCATCTTGTCTACATCAGGGTCCCCCATTTTCAATTCATAATGACATTTATGACATACTCAATGCAGTACTGTTACATTTGTGACATACAAGATATGCAAATATACAGTACTGTTAAACAGATCCTAACAGTAAATATATACAAGGGGGAGGGAACTGTACATTTATGATTAATTGAAAATGGGGGACCCTGATGTAAACAAGACGGAAGAGGGAGTTTTTCACAAATCCAGCGCTCCCTTTCTTGGCTGTGACGTAGTCACGTTACATTCGGAGGCAGACAGTCGATCTGCCAATTACGTCCCACCGCTTGCACCCACCTCTTCTTCTTACCACCAATCAGAAGCTCTCGTTCGTTTATTTACCTCCGGATTGTCAGCCATTACTCTACTCGGAGCTCAGGCTAATAACGTTAGATCCCCGCCAGCCACATTGACAAGTACCAGCGCTTATACATTACTGGCAAATGTCTTGTTGCACTTGTGGCAACGAGCGTTGTCAGCATCGACTTTAGTAAAATAGACCCAGACTTTTGAACGTTTCGTTCTGTCCGCCATGATGAGAGCAGAGCTGTCTGTACTCTGCAGCACCCGTGTGTGTGTGTGTGTGTGTGAGTGAGTGTGTGTGTGAGCACAGCCCGCTGCTCGCGCAGGCAGAGACACAGAGGCAGGAGAGATATAGAAAACGGCCAACAAGATTAGTTTGCAACGTTTAAATTCCTCAAAAAAAAACTCCATAATTTCTCGAGTACCGATAGCAGTACCGATGACGTCAGAGCTTATAAATACTAAAAAAAAATAATAATAATTTGATCAAAAAAAAAATATATATATATATATATATATATATATAGGCCTACATTTAAAAAAAAATATAATACAATAAATATCGGTTATCGATATCGGTTATCGGCTTGAGGAGCATAAAGTTATCGGTATCGGTGTCAAAAAATCAATATTGTGCATCCCTATTCAAAATGGCTTAAAGAAAAAAATATGCATCAATAGGTTGTCATTTTATAGCGCCGTGAATATAAGCGTTTTTGGGCTAATATCTTTTCTGGAAAGCTAGATAAATGGCTAATAGCTGCTAACGTTATATCCAATGGCATTTCCGTTTTACAGATGCTACAGAAATAACTAAAACTGCATATGATCTGGACTGTCCCAAAGCATGTATGCATGAAAGGGGGGGGGGGGGCGGGGGAAGTTGTTTATTATTATTGATTACCAATAACAGTGTTCGTATAACTAGCCACATAGGCTGTTCGCCTGGTTGGCTATCAGAACGGTGTCCGATGGGGCTGTAATTTACGTGAAGGGGATCTTACCGTGGTCGGGGCTGATGCCCCCGAGCATTTCCCCGTTATCGATCGCCATCTGGTAGATCGATATGTCCATTGGCTGATGATAAATCCCCTTATTGCATGGTTAAATCTGCGATCCGAAACGTAATCCAATATACAGGCTGTAGATCCAGAATAATGCTACTGGAATATCCATTGAAGGAAAGAAAAAGAGGCTGATTACTTCAGCCACATGGCATACTGCAGTGGAGCGATGGCGCCCCTAAGAGGATCTGGCCGGTATTGCACATTCTCGAATTCACAGAATAGGGTAGATCTGCAGTGCCGGTCGGCGACCTTGAACAGGTTATTAAACTCGTGGTCGGGCGGCAATGTGTTAAACAAGTCAAAAAGAAACATCACAATAAGTCAAGAACAAAACAAAAACAAAAAGTCCAAAAAATTTAAAATAAATGCAAAATAAATAAATGCAACACTCCCAGACTTCCACACGAAGGTAAGGAAAAACTCACTAAAACCTAGCAATAGGAAAAAATGCATCACAGGCAATGTGGAGGAGAGAAACTTTAGAAGGGCCATTCAATCCTAATTGCTCTTTTTTGTAGTGTGCATAATGGTTTTACTTTTATAAGTGTTACCCCAAATCTCCACACAGTAGTTCAGATATGGTATACTAGTGAGCAATATAGAATGTACAGTGATTTATCCCCGCAGATGAATGTAACCTTCTGAGTCTTGGCAAATAACACCTCCATGCAGTCTTTGAATGCTTCAATGCTGGAATCTGGAGCTCTGTATACACAACTGACAATCACGTTTCTCAGATCTCTACTGAGATACAATCCATCAAGTTGTCAATGGTAGTTGACATGCATTCTACAACCTTATATTTGAGGCTATTTTTTATATATAGGGCTACACCCCCACCTCTTTTCCCAATCCTGTTAATATAATTGAGTTCATATCCATTCAACTCAATGTCAACTTTTTTCTCAGAGCTAAACCAAGTTTCGGATATTGCTATGATATTGAAAGTAGGGCTGCAACTAATGACTATTTTGGTAGTCGACTAATCTGCCGATTATTTTTTCGATTAGTCGACTAATCGAAAACCAATGTAAACAAAAAAAAAAAAAAAAAAAAAATGATATTATTATTATTATTTTTTTTAACTACCTATCTTTGTGAAAGTGGCTTCTCAGCTCTGGTCCAGCTGAAGACAGAGCAGAGGAACAGATTGGACATTGAGCATGACCTCAGAGTTGCTTGTCTACCATCACCCCAGACTTTGAGACTCTTGTCAGGACCAAACAACAACATCATAACATGATGATCCCATAGCAAATTAAAATAATGACTCATGAAACATTTGAATTTGGATCTTGCAACTTTAAATGAAATGTATTTGAAATGTTGAAGTCAAGAACAATACAGTCAGTCAGTGCATTGAGTCAAGTGCAATCACTCATAACAACTTAACAAGATAAATAAATTAAATAATACAAAATTGGAAGTGTAGTGCACTGTACTTTAAGTTTAAATAACTAAAATAATAATAAGAAAAAAGAAATAACTAGCAGCAGCATCTGCCCCCAGCACCACGGCTGATGGGGCTGTAACTTGGTCCAGGACCAGGAGGGGAGGGTGACGTACACTACTGAGTACTGACGTCGTGGAACAGCTGTAGGGGGAGACGGGGATGAGTCAGATCAGACAGACTTCTAGGTCTTTTGTTTGCTGGGTGTGAGAGGAGTCCGTGTGTGTGTGTAATTGTGTATGTGTGTGTGTCTTACTCTGATCGCTGTGTGAGAGTGAGAGGAGTGTGTGTACTGTACTGTGTAATTTGTGTATGTGTGTGTCTTACTCTGATCGCTGTGTGTGAGTGAGAGGAGTATGTGTGTGTGTCTTACTCTGATCGCTGTGTGTGAGTGAGAGGAGTGCGTGTGTAACTGTGTAATGTATTGTGTGTCTGTCTGTCTGATGATCATCATCTCCTGCAGGGGAACACAGTACACCAATTTCTTTAAATTGCAGTGAGTGCGAGCATATCGACATGCTCTGTACTTTAAATAACTACTAAAATAATAATATTAAAAAAAGAAATAACTAGCAGCAGCATCTGCCCCCAGCACCACGGCTGATGGGGCTGTAACTTGGTCCAGGACCAGGAGAGGAGGGTGACGTACTACTGACGTCGTGGAACAGCTGTAGGGGGAGAGGGGGATGACATGAGTCAGATCAGACAGACTTCTAGGTCTTTTGTTTGCTGTGTGTGAGAGGAGTCTGTGTGTGTGTGTATGTGTGTGACAGACAGTGGTGGTATTGGTGGTGTATGTTAGTAGTGGTGGTGGTATTGGTGGAGTTAGTAGTGGTGGTATTGGTGGTGTTAGTAGTGGTGGTGGTGTTAGTAGTGGTGGTGGTGTTAGTAGTAGTGGTGGTGTTAGTAGTGGTGGTGTTAGTAGTGGTGGTGTTAGTAGTGGTGGTGGTGTTAGTAGTGGTGGTGTTAGTAGTGGTGGTGGTGTTAGTAGTGGTGGTGTTAGTAGTGGTGGTGTTAGTAGTGGTGGTGGTGTTAGTAGTGGTGGTGGTGTTAGTAGTGGTGGTATTGGTGGTGTTAGTAGTGGTGGTGTTAGTAGTGGTGGTGGTGTTAGTAGTGGTGGTATTGGTGGTGTTAGTAGTGGTGGTGGTGGTGTTAGTAGTAGTGGTGGTGGTGGTGGTGTTAGTAGTGGTGGTGGTGTTAGTAGTGGTGGTATTGGTGGTGGTGTTAGTACGTGTCTTACTCTGATCGCTGTGTGTGAGTGAGAGGAGTGTGTATGTGTGATGTCCAATGTGTGTGTGTCTTACTCTGATCACTGTGAGTGAGAGGAGTGCGTGTGTGTAATTATAATGTATTGTGTGTGTCTGTCTGATCATCATCATCTCCTGCACGGGAAAACACAGTACACACCATTTACAATTTCTTTAAATTGCAGTGCAGGAACGTGAGCATATCGACATGCTCTGGAGTGAGGCTGGCCCGCTTCTTTGAGGCGATGTTCCCAGCTGCTGAGAAGAGACGCTCAGAGGGAGTGGAAGTAACTGGAATGCACAAGTATGACTTGGCTTGTGATGCAAGGGTTGGGTACTTTGCCTCATTCAACTTCCACCAAGACAGGGGATTTTCTGTCTTTGAGATGGGCTGCTCTCCGAAGTACATCAGCACTTCGTTAATGATCGCTTGTGTGCGTGCATCCTGATCATTGCTCTCAGTGTCACTGTCTGTTGACTCACTTCCAAGCAGTGAATCGAGAGCTGAAACAGACCTAGTTGTCTCAGCTGAGGCTGTGGCATAATTGTCATTAATGTCAAGTTGAACAACAGCTTCTTCATTCCTACTCCTAGTGGACTGTAGGACCAGAGCTTGTAATTTATTCTGAACAGTGAACCTCTCCTCTGGTGTCAGGAATTTTAGTTTTCGGAATCGTGGGTCTAGTGCAGATGCAATGATCGTTTTGCTTGGGTCATCATCTTTGATGGCAAGCTCTGTTGACCAGCGTGTAGTGGTCGCCACTGAAGCAGCCGCCTGGAAGGCCTGCACAGGAGCTGTATCATAGGCAGTGTGGGTGGACTTCAGAAGCCCTCTGACTAGAGGAGGCAGGGCGGAGACGGTCACATAGTTTTCACCACTCAGGTAGACAGTGGCACATTCAAAAGCTTGGAGAGATTTGGCCAGTTCATCTAGCAGGGTCCACTGCTCAGGCTTGAGGTCCAGGTATTGTTTCCCTCTCTGTGTTACTGCCGGGTCAGACAGAGTCGCAGTCAGTGGCCATCTCTGTTCCAGCAGGCGAGTCACCATGTAATAGGTGCTGTTCCACCTGGTAGAGATATCTTGGATAAGTTTGTGTTCCGGGGTGCCCATCTGTTTCTGCTTTATTTTCAGCTTGCTTGAAGCCAGTTCACTCCTTTTAAAGTGCTCGACGAGACACCTCGCTGCTCCTAGTGCTTTACTAATCAGAGGCTGTTTCAGTGCATGATTGATCACCAACTGTAATGTGTGGCCTGCGCAGCAGATGGACACCCATCCATGTTTTTTCTCCAAGATGCCAGCAGCCAGCAGGACATTGGCGCCATTGTCATGAACAACCGCCACAAGCTTGCTTGGAGGGATCTCAAACCTTTCCACAGCCTGCTCAATCCATGTAGCAATGTTGGTCCCAGTGTGCCGTTCTTCGAGTGGCATGGTTGTGAGGCAGAAGCTATTGAGCTTCCAGTCATCACTTATAAAGTGACAGGTGATGCCAAGATATGCCTCTGTCGCAACACTGGTCCAGGCATCAGTTGTCAGGGCAATCTTGTTCTTGTTTGCTTTAAGAGCAATTTTAACCTTAGCAAAAGTATCTTCATACTTTCTCTCCATGAGCTTTGTAAAATGAGTTCTGGAAGGTAAGGTGTAACCTGAATGGAATGTGGTGACCATCTGCTTAAAGCCCTCATCTTCAACCATCGATAATGGTCTCATGTCTTTAACAAGCATGGTGAGGATGCTCTCTGTGAAGACTCCAGCCATTTGAGGGGTGCATGAGCCTCTCTTCAGGACAAACTCATCCACACGTGTTTGCTTTGCCCTACAATAGAAAGAGAACAAAAAAAACAGAAAGCTGTATTAATTATCATCAGAATTTGTAGGCTATAGTATCAGACTATCAGTTTATTTTTATTAATTATAGTCAGCCTTATATATACCTAGGCTAGAATTAATAATATTGAGATGCAATATCTATGTTTTCCCACTAGAGGGAGTTATCGCTTAAGGGATATTATTTTGTGGACTACAGACAGAGTGACTACAGCAGCGTTTCCGTTAGCCGGTAATTACCGGTATTTGACCGGCAAAATCTGTTGAAGTCCGACATATTTCATCTCTCCGGTCTTAATGTCCGGTGAAAATAATTCCCTGAGTCTAAGCACAATTTGATTATTTGAATTGTATTAAAATAGTCTCAAATTAAATAGCCTATGCGATGAACGAAACGATCATTACATTTGTTTCCTCGTTGCTTCTAATAATGACAACGACGTTGTCAGACGGGAGCTTAGTGCTGGGTGTGCGAACTTGTGAGAAGCTGCAGAGCCAGAGCACTATCAGCACAATGCAGTATTCCAGCAGTACTCCAATTCAGCCATTTTCAGCCAATGTTGGGTGGGGGGCGCTGCTGTGCGGTTCCCAGAAAAGAGCCAATAACAGCTAAATCAGCTTCTCTGCAGCGCCATACTCTTTGCAAATAAGTCGTTGCGAGGTGGAGAGTCGTCACGCAAACCACGATAATGTTGCCGTCTCTCTGCTTTCTCAGTTCTTCGCTTGATATAATTAATACAAATGTCCAATATAACGGAATTCGTTAGCTCATAAAAATGTGATTATAACAGACTGCTGTTTAGTGTCGGACCGACTGCCCACATATACGCGGTCTATTTTATTTCAAGTCAGCAGCAGCACGGAGTATCGAGGGACTTATTTTATTTGGAATATATTAATTAATGACTGTATACGCAAAAGTAGACTAGTTTTAAGTAATAATATTATAAATCTACATGCCTTGAGGATGACATTCTTTATATAGCCTGCCTATCAATTGTTTTAAAGCTCAAACTATGACCGGAATTAATCTCATTTGTCCGGTAGATTGAAATCTTGCAGGTCACGGAGACCGGCAACAATTTTTTCTAACGGAAACCCTGGACTACAGATATATACGTGAGGTATTTCCGTATCCGGTTGGTCGGCATAACAAACGAAACTAAAAGTGAAGCAGCGCCAGCAACGCTGTAACCTCACCTGTACTAACTACTAAGCATGGCGCTGTTTAACGTTACTTACAACATACAGCAGCAGCGCAGCCTCTATAAGCCTCAGCAATAGAGTTCGCATAGCAAGCATTATATCCATATCCATGAGACGTTCTGTTTTCCAACGTAAAAAATACAATACTATGGCTAACTACTCTAGAACTTACCCATGTTCCGACGACGTCACCGTGGCTCCGGGGTGCTTTCGTTTTAGATGTTCGTGCATCGCCGTGGTGCTGCTGTGAAATGCCAATTCCACCTTGCATAATCGGCATTTAACAGTTTTCTTCGGTTTGTCATCTGTAAAGAATTCCCACACCTTTGATGCCCTCGGTCTTGCTTTTTTTAATTCATCTCCTCCGTCTTTCTCTCTCCCTTCCGCCATCTCATCTCCTCTGTCTTTCTCTCTCCCTTCCGCCATCGTTCATTCTTTCTTCTGCAGTGAAGTTCTTACTTGCAGGCTGCGCCGTTTTGTACCAGAATGCACTGCAGTCAGACAATGGAAACTATACTGCCCCCAGCAGTTCCTGTAGTGCATTGCAGTTACAAATGAACATTTGCGCATTGCAGTTACTTATTATTAATTGTTATTGTTATTGTTTTTAATGACTAATCGACGCAACAATATCTCGTCGACGATTTTTCATAATCGACATCGTCGATTATGTCGACTAATCGTTGCAGCCCTAATTGAAAGGTTTATGGAATTGCTCCAAATATTCTTTAATGTTTTGATGGTTAGCATATAGGCTTCTGCTGTTGAAGTTTTAAACAATATAAAACTCAAAAGTATTATTATAATTCTTCTTATAATATTGAAACATAGCAGCAAATAACTCATTAGTGCAATAATGACGGCATCCTCTCATGTTATTTAGACTTCATATCAATAGGGTTTAGCTTTGTCAACAACACAGGGAAATTCTACAAACAGGCCAGAGGATGTACATACTGTATGAGTAAAATATATACTTTATAGATTTCTCTTTTCTTTTTTGCTCACATAATATCTTAATATAAAACTCGAGCTCTGCCCCTCTGTGTTCACATAACTTTCCCAAAACTGACTTGTAATCTAAGTTGCCTAAACCAGTTTGTCATTTTTAAAAGCTCAGAGGACGGAACAGGGCCCTGTTTCTTGTACGTGGTTCAACTAAGTCGATCAAGATGTCATTATCCAGCTTCAGTTAACCCGATGTTTGAAGCCGGGATTTTCCTGTTCCACGAAGGTGGATTCAGTCTCGTTAACTCAAGCCAGACTTGCGACTCAGGCTAAATGCGCGCGGCCGCTTTAGGTGAAAAGCCAGCACGTATCGATGGCAGAGATCCTGATTCTCTAACGGCATTGATTGATTAATTGATTTAAGACTTTATTGACAGATTGCAATACGGCTCAATCGCCTCGCCGACAAGTTAAATGCGTTATCTATAGGCTAATTTTAAGTCCCTCATTACCTCAATCAATCAGATTATATTTCTTTAAACTTGCCTGCTGGATTGAATAATCAAATGAGATCTTGCTAGCGAAAATAATTAGTTAACTGTTATACAGAATTACGATACGGCTCTCTTACCCATTGATTGATGTATAGTCAATCTTTAACTTATCTCCAATGTGGTCTAACGGGTTGTTCTTTTGACTTTCACACAGACGACCGGGGTTCGAGACCCTAGCTAGTCGTCTCCTTCTTTTTGCAATATAGGAATAATTCAATTTGGTGCACGTTGAGAGCTATATAAAGAATGACATCCTCAATGCATGTAGATTTATAATATTTTAACTTAAAACCAGGCTACTTTGGCGTATAATCATTAATATTATATTCAAAAAAATCATATTGGAAACACCGGGTTTTGAACCCCGGTCGCTGGGTTGGCAGGCTTGAGCACTACCGCTGCACCACTGTGCCAGATGGGATAAATTCATTGTTTATACATTAATGAACGAGAGACCCGTGTTTAGAATATCCTTTGTTTTGAATGAAGTTTATCTCTTTATCCTCATTCATTAATGTGACGTCAACGGCTCATTCAATTTCTCAAATCCGTCAAACAGCGCATCTCATCAGACATCTTAATCCCAGTTACAATTAAAATAACCACATAATGTGTACATCGCACGAGCGAGCACCACCGTCGCCACGGTATATATAACGTGCATTATTTAGGACAAAGTGAATTTAGTATCAGCATTTTGGGTCTATTTTACATTTCAAAAGACCCCTCTGGAAGAATGGAGCACAAGAACGTAATTCAGAATGGTATAACGCAGATCCTAGGCTGTGGGAATAATTTCAGGAAACGAGCTGTCACTTTCTTTGCGGGGGCGTGGCTCTGCGTGATCCGGCTAACTTGAACTTGAACTCTGCTTTCGACCAGGCTCAAACTTTTGGATCTGTTGTCATGGTGATTTGGAAAATCCACGTACATGGAACCGGAAAGTCCGGCTAACTCAGTTATCCAGCTAAAGTTATCCGGCTAACTCAGTTATCCAGGTACAAGAAACAGGGCCCAGGTTTATTTGTTTATATTTCTTTATTGATAAGGAGATAGGGAAAGATAGAAAAGGATGGATGGAGCAGGCGGTCGGGTGGTGTAGCGGAGATTAGGCCCTGTGTAGTATCTTTAATTGTACAATTTTGATATCTAACACATTTTGATATTTTACCATTCCTAAGTGCTGCTTCCCATTGTGTTTCAGACATGGGTATACCCCATGTCTCGCTCTCATTGTATTTAATAAATACATGTAAATTATATTATATTTGGTATTTGTAACTTGGCTAATATTGAAACTGTTGGTTAGCTAGATTAAACAGTAATATTATTTTGTTTCTCTGTCTTGCGATGGCTGTGCTACCTTGGCAACGATCCATATTTCACCGGCCAATACATATTTCATGGCGATCCATATTTAATATGAAACTGGCACCAGGGTGCCATATGACCGATGACATGTACTGTGTGGTTTGTTTGGTAATTTAGATCCCCCAGTATTTGGTGGCTTAGCCAACTGCTGCTCTCTGGGGTCAAACATAAGAAACACAGAAACATTTAATTGAGAATAGAATAAACACAAGTGCAATAAAATAAGAATATGTGCGGGTGACTTCAAAGATTTGTGAAGCACCATCTACAGTGTGACATCACAATCCCCCAATTAATTAATTAATAATAATGGTAGTTTTCTCAGAAAGGTTGTTCATCACTGGGTAGCTCATGACAGTCTTGTTTCTCATACATGGACCTGCTTTTAGCAACCCAGCACAATATCCAGCCCAATAATAATAATGATAAATAATATTTGTATAGCACATTTCATACAAGAATTGCAGCTCAAAGTGCTTCACAGCAGTACATTCTTTTATAAAAAGACAGGCATAAAATGAGCACAAAATTGTTCAAGTTCAAATTCTTTATTTGTCAAATACACAACGCATGTAATGACATTTTTGTATTTCGAGCTCAGACTCAACAGTGCACAACAATGAAAACAAGAATGATAACAATAAGTAGTAGCAGTAATTTTAAATATAAAATGAGATAAGATGAAATAGTAAATTATTTACAGAAAGGTGCGTGTGTCCAATAACAATAAGTAGTAGTAGTATGGTAAAATAAAATGAAGATAAAATAAAATAGTAAATTATTTACAGAAAGGTGCGTGTGTGTCCAATAACAATAAGTAGTAGTAGTATGGTAAAATAAAATATAAAATGAAGTAAGATAAAATAAAATAGTAAATCGTTACAGAAAGAAAATTGGTCTTTGTTTTCTAACCAAGTTTCAATGCCTTCCTCCAGCTTTACAAGAGGAAGTACAAGTGGCGTCAAGGCTATCAACGCGCAGCGCCCCGTATGCCCAACTGTGTGTGTGTGTGTGTGTGTGTGTGTGTGTGTGTGTGTGTGTGTGTGTGTGTGTGTGTGTGTGTGCTCGTGCCAATCAGCTAAAGGTGGGCATGGCAATGCCCCCCGAAAAAGGATTTCTTCATTTGATTAACACTTTGAGTGCCAGCAGGGGGCGCCAGAAATAGCACTTGAGTGCCAGCGCTGTAGTCAATGGGAAGGCGAGCACATTTGCAAACGCATAAACTATATCTTAAATTATGGCTATGTGTCTAATACGCCCGTTGCTTATCAATGACTTGTTTGCAGTCAACATTGTCAAAACGGATAGTTTTTTTATCTGAACATTTCCGTTTTATACCATTTTGAAAAACGCTCGTTTTTTGAAACTTCCAGAAAAAAAGGTGATTCTGCAGGAATCGCGCTTTAGTGGAATACACAAAACACGTTGTAATTTTTTGGCCTATTTATGAATTGTTTTCAAATAAACGCTAGATTATCGATAGTATATGTGTACTTATGCACGCTAGAGAAGCGGGCTGAAAAATCTATTATCTTATTTTCTGATCAGCACACATACACTCACAGCCACACACACATATGGGACACGCTGAGATAACGTGAGGCTAGATTGATGAAAAATTCATGGAAATCGATAATAATAAAAAATAACGATTAAATAACGAGATTTCTCATTCTTGGCATTCAACGCATGGCATGAACTAACAAGATTTCTCGTGGCTGGCACTCAATGTGTTAAAGAGCACCGTTTGTTTACGGCTCTGGTTCACTCTGTAGACACAGGAGTCATTGACCATTATTCACACGGCTCAGGTTGGCTTCCTTTCCCGTCTTGGATGAGAACAGGGTGGAAAGGAACCCAACCTGAGCATGACATAGCCACCGTGTGAATATGGTCAGTGGATTGGACAGAGATCTCTCAGGCAAAAGCCTTCAATCTAAATGTGTGGTCTTTATCACGGTTCCACTTGTATTGAAAGTAAACTTCACATAGTTCTCTATGGTGTGAGACAGTTTCATGACCCTACAGAGCTAATGAAACCCAGTACACATCCAACTGACCATATGCACACAGCAGTCACTTTGCTCCTCTTGTGTCATGCTCAGGATGGCAGCACAGCAGACACAGTGAACAGGCAGAAAGCCTCTATCCTTTTATCATTACCGCAGTATTTATTTTCTCCTGAATGTCATACAGTTGAACACAATCAGTATATAGACCACCGCAACACTTCCGGTATTCTGAAATCATGGGAGAGAGAGCAGGGGGAGAAAATGAATGAATGTGGATGAGAGCCGATATTAAGTGGTTGTAGCTACGACTGTGGGGGTGCGGGAGACATGATCCAATAGAATTGTATACGCCTGAGTCTCCTGAACGCGGAGAGATCAATCCCAAGTCGATCGGCACTAGCTAACACAACTTAATGTCAAGGCTCTCATCCACATTCATTCATTTTCTCCCCCCACTCTCTCTCCCATGACCTCAATGTAACGCAGAAGTGCAGTGGTCTATTTGAACTCAAAACATATGTCTCTTAAAGATCGAGAGAACTTCTGTTTTAACAGCTCTGAAAACAGAAGAAAGCTAGCATTTCTTTCCCTCAACTCCTGGGGGTCTCGGTGCAGCAGTATGACTTGCAGGTACATCTGTGATTCGCTGCGCTTTTCCAACCCGAGTCAAAGGACTTTTGAAGATTCTGCCACCTCTATGTCTGCATGTGAAGTCACTTCAAACCTATTACTCAGGGTGCAACAGGGAACACTGTACAGATGGTGTGCTTGAAAGGGCCCACTTTCCCCAGGCGGGCGACTTCACTTCAGTTGCAGCTTCTAAAGGTACCAGGTTCAGACGGTCTCTAGTGGGACATCCTGGTGGCTTTGTAGGTTATGGAGGCTGCATTTGTAACATTGTGGGTTCAAAGCCTACACTAAGGTTACCCATTCACCATTGTCCTGTCTCATCATCATCATCTCTCTCTCGCTCTCTCTCTCTCTCTCTCTCTCTCTCTCTCTCTCTCTCTCTCTCTCTCTCTCTCTCTCTCTCTCTCTCTCTCTCTCTCTCTCTCTCTCTGTATCTGGAATCAGACCGTTTCTGATCCTCCATTTAACCTATTGCCTCTACATAATCATACTCAGTATTAGACTTGAATATATATGTATAGTTTTTATTGATTATTGAGTATTGTTTATTTATTTATTTATTTATTTATTTATTTATTTATTTATTTATTTATTTATTTATTTATTTATTTATTTATTTATTTATTTATTTATTTATTTATTTATTTATTTGTTCATGGCATTAAATTGTACTTCAAGAAGTACACCCTTTGTTTAAATAGCCTCAAACAGGACAAATCACTCGCAAGGCGATGAACTAGTTGAGTAATTTTGTCTGTGAGTCATGTTACTCATGTTATATTCCAGCAGCATTATAACTATTTTTAGAACTGTTTAGCCTCAGGTTTGATCAAAGCACAGGGGATGCAGGAGGTTTTGAAAGTGTTTCTTTTTGTTCTCCATTCAGAGACTGCAAAAGACTGTGACAGACTCAGACAGATTAGGTTATATGGCAAATAACCATGCAGACTTTGCTCTCCGAGATTCGTTTGGCACTTCTGCTTTAACGTTGCTAGATAGGAGGGCTGCCGACCAAAAGGACGGGAAAGAGAGAGGGGATGAAAATAATCTGCCTATAACATTCTACCACAGGCCTATAACATTCTACCACAGGCCTATAACATTCTACCACAGGCCTATACCATTCTACCACAGGCCTATAACATTCTGCCACAGGCATATAACATTCTACCGCAGGCCTATAACATTCTACCACAGGCCTATACCATTCTACCACAGGCCTATAACATTCTACCACAGGCCTATATCATTCTACCACAGGCCTATAACATTATATCATGATAATCACCATTACAGTGGAATCAGTGGATGTCTTCAGTCATTCAAATGTGAATGAGGCTAATTAAAATGCACGAGTGGAAACAGGTCTGTGTGTGTGTGTAAATGAGCAGCAGAAATGGGGTTGATATACTGAGGCCTCGCCAATCGCCATCCTGTCAAAATAACGCCAAGCTGGAGGTGATGTCCCAATATAACTCACACCACCAATTATTGAACATGTTTTTAATTGCTGTCTGTGCCGGGTGGTACAGGACTCTCTAAAGCAGGGGTGGGCAATTATTTTTCCCAGGGGGCCGAATGAGCAACTGAAAATATGTTGGGGGGCCGGGCCAAAATTCCAAACTCAATTATGCATAATATACATTTTATTTCTATATAAAAAGCAGTAAATGGCATTGTTTTGACCCCTGGTAAGAGTGTATGTTATTATTTGGCAATTAAAAGGTGAGGTTAGCTTTAAAAAATATCATTTATTCAAATAGAATTTATTTCCAAAATGATAAACAAAATGTGAAACATTAATAACAAAGGGCATTTTGAGTTTCATATACTATTGAAACAAGGATTTTCTTAGCTTTCTAAAGACATCACACCATCTTATAGCAAAAATAAACAAGACATGTCACTGAACTGTGTAAAGAAAGGTGTCCCAGTTTTGTAGCCTTTTTTACTTTACATGCCTATATTAAACATTTAATGTTTTCAGAACTGTGCAAAAAAAAGAAAAAAAATATCAAGTGTCCCATTTCACTTGTTATATTTCCACATTTTAGTGTTCTTCAGTTTTATTTTTTTCATTCAGTGTGAGAAATCCAGTCTCTGTTGAGCTTTAACAAGTCCATCAAAGTCAGGTTGCATGTCTGAGGTGGAGATGCGAAGCACAGCTGCCAGATGTTCATCAGTGAGAGAGGATCTGTAGGCTACCTGGACTTGGTAAACGTCATGACTGAGAATGTCTGTTCACATATGTGACCCAGTCTGGTGATGTAGCCTACAAGTCGCCAGGGTGAAATGACAGATAGACACAATAAACATTTATTTTTCATTTTTAATTTTTTTATATATATAACTACAGCGAACAGATATAATAACTCTAATTGTAAGAATTCTGTGTTTAAAAAAGGCCATTTTGAAACACAGTTTGTGCTCTCCACAGAGGAGAGGTGGGGGCTGGGTTTATTTTTGCATCTGAATAGAGCTGCGTGTTGGGATTCAGATTCACTGAGCCAGGTAAAGGCATTCACACAGAGAGAGTCATTAACGTTAACGATGGACGCATTCAGGTGAGGGTAGTTGTCCACGCCCCCCCCCCCCCAAACTAGCTGAAGTGTGAACATCTTTGAGAGGCGTTTTCTCCCCTTGAGTGTTTTAGACAACAGACTGAGTTACAAGATTTAAATGAATATATGATATTCAAAACATTCTCATATTTCAAAGTATGACACATCATTTGAAAGCTTACATTCTGTACTTTTACAATCTGGAAAAATCTGGAAAATGAAAATGGAGACATGTAGTCACAAACCCTGGACTCGGTCACATATGTAGGTGGATCCAAAGAGAACCAACATCTTCTGAGCATGTCTCCTAAGCGTATATTGTGCGTGTGAATGTTGACATGAAAAGAAAAGAGTAAAAAAAAATTCAAAAAAATCTTTTTTTATTATCATGTAATCTTTCGCGGGCCGGTCAGAATCACGGGCCGTACAATGCCCAGGTCTGCTCTAAAGGTTGTAGTCTACCTCCCTCTCTTTCTCTCCCATCCTCCCTAAAGAACTTGCTATCTTTATATCTCTCTCTGAAGAGTTTACTCCCTCGCTTTCTCATCTCTCTCCCACCCTATTTCTCCCACCCTATTTCTCTCTCTCTCTCTCTCTCTCTCTCTCTCTCTCTCTCTCTCTCTCTCTCTCTCTCTCTCTCTCTCTCTCTCTCTCTCTCTCTCTCTCTCTCTTTGTGATTCACCCTACCCCCTGTCTCTCGCTCTCTCTGCCTCGCTCTACCCCCTCTCTCTCACCATGGCCGCCTAGTTATAGTTGAAAGTGGGGGTGCAAGAATATAATTTTTATTAAAAAAAAAAATTTTTTTTTTTTTTTTTTTTTTTTTTTTTTTGACAGGCAAGGGGTGGTGGCAGACTTTTTTGGCAGACTTTTTTTTAAATGTAATGAACCTGTACGTGCAATTTCCTGCAATATAGAGCCTTCTATCTTGACCAATAAAGCTGCTCTTTTCACTATAAAACTCAGTTTATATTGCAGTATGATAGCCAATTACTATAATAATAATATATTATACTGTATATACACTGTATATTGATTTTTCGCTCATTCATTTTTATTAAATCAATCTCCTTTCAAATAGGCCAAGTTTTTAATAAGAAAGAGAAAAAGATATATTTCCATTACCTGTAAATCTTGTGTCTCTTTCTCTCCTTCTCTGCCTCCTCCCTGAGTAGTGCACAATCATGACATCGATCTAAAAAAAAAAAAAAAAAAAAAGTAAAAAAAAAAAATTGAGGCCCCTCGTCACTATAGGCCCACGGGCCGCGGCCGTCGTTAATCCGGCCCTGCTCGTCTGCCATATAGATAGCGATAGCGTTAACGTTTGGAAATGAAGTCAACGTCATCCAGCTGAGCTCACACCACATATCTAGATAACGTTAGCTAGCGGCTAGCACTAAAGCTAACGCCAACCAGATAGGGAAACGTTATTATTATTTATTCGAGGAAACCGTATGACCAGATCGCAATTCGGGACCGTGAAACACTTTTATGTATTGCGTGGTAGAACCGTAGAAGTTCTACTACCACTCAATAGTAACTTATGTCTAACATAATCCTTTTATTTGAACAACTTACTGGAAAAGCCTGCCTGCCACCAATATTATGACACACTCTGTGGGCTTTGATATTTACACTGACTCGTGCAGCCAGACTGCAGCGCTGTGAGGCAGTGAGCCAAGGTCTACGCGCTGGAGATGGGAGGAACTGGATCAAACCATAATGGGGCAGGGGGGGGGGGGGGGGGGGTTCGCAATCTTTGGAAACTTAAAAACGTGTTATTAAGTGTCATTGCGTATTATTAATTTGATTGAAATTACGTAGTTATGGCCTTATGGTTAGATTTATATATTGGGGGGGGTAGGCCTGCCGCGATAAGCAATAAATCGATTAATTGCCGCGATAATTAAAATGAATGCAATGATTTTGACGGGCGCGATTAATTGCTATTTGCGCGTTTGTTTTAATGAGGCGGACCCAGTGCCCCTTGTCAGTCACTATTCTACTAGCATTAACGTTACTCATACAAACGGAGTAAACACAGTTTTCAATCAATCAATCAATAACAACATTAACGAGACCCTCGTTGTGTCTATTCTGCTAACGCTAACGTTACCTCTCATTGTGTCTATTCTACAAGCGTTAACGTTAGCTAGGCTGTCTATGCTAACGTTAACGAGCATTAGGCTAACAAGCTGTAACGTTACCAGTCGCGTCTATTTGCTAACGTTAGCATTAGGTAATAACCAGTTTAAAATGGATGGTGATTACCTCACGTTGTGTCTATTCTACTAGCATTAACGTTACTCATACAAACAATCAATAGCGAGTTATATTGATCACGCTATGTACGATAGCCATGCTAAAACGCTAGCACAACATTAGCACCTAACCTAACAACAAGCCTTAACAAGTCAGCGATCTTTTTGCGAGACTAAACTCTCCGCTCGGTGGCAAATTGTGTTGATGTCGGTTTTGTTTAATCAATAAATGAGGCAGAATACACAGTGACTGTATCCTTTGTTTATTGCACTTGTGCCTGCTGCAAACATAATGATTATGAAATCCTAGAGACGCGTCTCTATTCAGTGGTCTGCAGTGTTTCACGTGACTTTTCTGGTACCCAAAAAGTACCTGAAATAATCACAACAATACTTCCGGTCCGGTCGGTGGGCTTCAAAATAAAAGTCTTAAACACCGGAAAAGACGGAGCGGTGGGCTTCAAAATAAAAGTTTTGGGAAATAAATTTCTCCAAAAAAAAAATTCTCTAACCGGTCGCAATAATATCGATCGCGATATTTTCGGGGGCAATTAATCGCCCAGCAAAATGTGTTATCGTGGCAGGCCTAGGGGGGGGTATATCATATTTTTCATATGATCAAAAAGTGGTGGAGCAAGATCATATCCTTGCTCCCCCAAGTTCAATAGTCATAGAGCAGCCGCTCCCGGTGCTCTTAGGGCCAGGCGGCTATGTCTCTCACTATATCCCCCACTCTCTCTCTGCCCATTTATCTCTATTTTCCTCACTCTGTCCCCCCTTTCTCTCTCTTTGCCTCACTCTACCCCCCCTCTATCTCACCCTCTCTCTCTGCCTCACTTTATCCCCCTCTCTCTCTCACCATCTCTGTCTCCTCTCAGCAATGCAGATGTATTTCTTTGTGTCGCCAGAGATAAATTAGTACTTTATTAGCAGTCTTATTTATTCCGATAGAGGGAAGATGGAAAGAGAGATGGAAGCACAGAGGAGAGGGGGGAGTAGAGAGTCTTAGAGGGGGGAGGAAGAGGGGGGAGGAAGAGGGGGGAGTAGAGGGTCTTAGAGGGGGGAGGAAGAAGACATGTCTTAGAAAATCCTTAAAAAACACAACAGGCTTGTCAGGGGATGGCATATTATCTCTATATTCTCTCTCTCTCTCTCTCTCTCTCTCTCTCTCTCTCTCTCTCTCTCTCACTCTCTCTCTCTCTCTCTCTCTCTCTCTCTCTCTCTCTCTCTCTCTCTCTCTCTCTCTATATATATATATATATCTCCCTTTTTCTCTCTCTCTGTCTCTCTCTCTTTCTCTCTCGCTTCTCTCTCTCCCTCTCTCTCTATCTCTCTCTCTCTATATCTCTCTCTCTATCTCTCTCCCCACCCCCTCTCTCTGCCACACTACCCCTCTCTCTTTGTGATTCACCCTACCACTTGTCTCTCGCTCTCTCTGCCTCACTCTACCCCCTCTCTCACTCTATACCCCACTCTCTCTCTGCCCCTCTATCTCACCCCCTCTCTATCCCACCATCTCTGTCTCCTCTCAGCAATGCAGATGTATTTATTTGATTGTGTCGCCAGAGATTAATTAGTACTTTATTAGCAGTCCTATTTATTCCGATAGAGGGAAGATGGAAAGAGAGATGGAAGCACAGATGAGAGGGGGGAGGAAGAGGGGGGAATAGAGGGTCTTAGAGGGGGGATGTAGAAGACATGTCTTAGAAAATCCTTAAAAAACACAACAGGCTTGTCAGGGGATGGCATATTCTCTCTCTCTCTCTCTCTCTCTCTCTCTCTCTCTTTCTCTCTATATATATTTTTTCTCTCTCTCTCGGTCTCTCTCATATCTCTCTTTATCTCTCTCTCTTCTCTCTCTCCCTCTCTCTCTATCTCTCTCTCTACACCCCCTCTCTCTGCCACACTACGCCTCTCTCTTTGTGATTCACCCTACCCCCTGTCTCTCGCTCTCTCTGCCTCACTCTACCCCCTCTCTCTCACTCTATACCCCACTCTCTCTCTGCCCCTCTATCTCTATTTGCCTCACTCTGTCCCCCCTTTCTCTCTCTTTGCCTCACTCTACCCCCCTCTATCTCACCCTCTCTCTCTCTGCCTCACTCTACCCCCTCTCTCTCCCACCATCTCTGTCTCCTCTCAGCAATGCAGATGTATTTATTTGATTGTGTCGCCAGAGATTAATTAGTACTTTATTAGCAGTCCTATTTATTCCGATAAAGGGAAGATGGAAAGAGAGATGGAAGCACAGAGGAAGAGGGGGGAGGAAGAGGGGGGAATAGAGGGTCTTAGAGGGGGGATGTAGAAGACATGTCTTAGAAAATCCTTAAAAAACACAACAGGCTTGTCAGGGGATGGCATATTCTCTCTCTCTCTCTATATATTTTTTTTCTCTCTCTCTCGGTCTCTCTCCTATCTCTCTTTATCTCTCTCTCTTATCTCTCTCCCTCTCTCTCTATCTCTCTCTCTCCACCCCCTCTCTCTGCCACACTACGCCTCTCTCTTTGTGATTCACCCTACCCCCTGTCTCTCGCTCTCTCTGCCTCACTCTACCCCCTCTCTCTCACTCTATACCCCACTCTCTCTCTGCCCCTCTATCTCTATTTGCCTCACTCTGTCCCCCCTTTCTCTCTCTTTGCCTCACTCTACCCCCCCTCTATCTCACCCTCTCTCTCTCTGCCTCACTTTATCCCCCTCTCTCTCCCACCATCTCTGTCTCCTCTCAGCAATGCAGATGTATTTATTTGATTGTGTCGCCAGAGATTAATTAGTACTTTATTAGCAGTCCTATTTATTCCGATAGAGGGAAGATGGAAAGAGAGATGGAAGCACAGATGAGAGGGGGGAGGAAGAGGGGGGAATAGAGGGTCTTAGAGGGGGGATGTAGAAGACATGTCTTAGAAAATCCTTAAAAAACACAACAGGCTTGTCAGGGGATGGCATATTCTCTCTCTCTCTCTCTATATATTTTTTTTCTCTCTCTCTCTCGGTCTCTCTCCTATCTCTCTTTATCTCTCTCTCTTCTCTCTCTCCCTCTCTCTCTATCTCTCTCTCTCCACCCCCTCTCTCTGCCACACTACGCCTCTCTCTTTGTGATTCACCCTACCCCCTGTCTCTCGCTCTCTCTGCCTCACTCTACCCCCTCTCTCTCCCACCATCTCTGTCTCCTCTCAGCAATGCAGATGTATTTCTTTGATTGTGTCGCCAGAGATTAATTAGTACTTTATCAGCAGTCCTATTTATTCCGATAAAGGGAAGATGGAAAGAGAGATGGAAGCACAGAGGAAGAGGGGGGAGTAGAGGGTCTTAGGGGGAGGAAGAAGACATGTCCTTGTCCAGACTAAAACTATTTTGATCTTTTTCGTTTCTTTTTAATTTTTTTTTTAATCCGTAAAAACGAAAACCCCTCAAGATAATAAGTGTGTGCCACAAATTTACAAAATAAATGTCTTTCCTGTTTTATACTCTTTTATTTTGAAAACCCCTGACTGGAAGTGTTGTCGTTGTTTTCGATAACTTGAGCTACCGTAACGTTAGTTTTCCAAAGGAGTGGAGCGAGAGACCGCGGCTCAAACTACCTGTGTTGTATTAAAGTAATTGATTGATGTTTAACTTGTCCCTGTGTCATTTCGACTAGCAAAACGTTTGTTGTCTGTATTTAACGTTACCTCAGGATACCACTGTCTATTGTATTTAGTTGGTTAGCTATTTAGCTAATGTTGATAGCATTTTGAATAGCATCAATGCTAGCTGGCTGGCTACAGCTTTATTTACTAAATTATGGAGGTTTTTTAATCGTCAAGGTAAGAGAGGATTTGTCATGATCAACTGAAGGCGTATGCTATGGAACAATATGTGCTTGGCTACTACTTGGGTTTTCAGAAAATGGCCAGCTATGTGACGCTAATCTCTAGCTAGTATCGTGTATTGCATCACAGTAGCCTCCCGATCAAGCTCAATAGCTTCTTTTTTGTATCCACTTTTTTCTCCTCTTTCTATTTTTCTCCCATCCCAATTCCACTGTCCCAATAGAAGCATTGCATCACGTGTCCCCTCCGGTACACAAGGAGGCAGCCTGTCACATCTTTTTACCTGCCAGCGCAGACTCTCATTGGCGAGGTGTAACGTGTGGGAGGCTCACACTACCCCCGCCATTTCCTGTCTCTGCTGTGCAGGCGTCCCCAACCGACCTGTAGGAGTCACTGTCCACAACGTCCAGATTACCACCCATCGATTTCCACCCTCTAACTCTGCCAATTGAGTTAGTAAGACGGCTGGCCCAAGCCGGAGGCAACGCCGACAGCCGGAGTCGAACCAGGGCTCTCTCTCTGTCTCTAACAGACCCAGGGCTCTCTCTCTCTTTCTCTATCTCTCTCTCTCTCTCTCTCTCTCTCTCTCTCTCTCTCTCTCTCTCTCTCTCTCTCTCTCTCTCTCTCTCTCTCTCTCTCTCTCTCTCTCTCTGAGTATTAATGTTTCTTTCAATTGAGTCCCAGGGCGGAACTTAATTTGTCACCCAAGAAATAGAGCTGCCGCGGTATTGATTATTTCCTTACCGCACAAATTAGCAAAATATTTCCTACCGCCGCGGTTATTACCGCATGCACAAAAAAAAAAAAAAAAAAAGTTTGAATGCATTTTTTTTTTTAGTAGTAGTCTACTCTTTATAGCATATAGCCTGCCTCTAGTCTAAATGTCTATTTTTAGAGGATGACTTTGCAGCATGAATATTGTTTGGGATTCGGCAAGCACGCATTAGTTATTGAAAGTGAAACACGGATTCGAAGTTTACCCTCTGGTCGTGTGCCGTTCACTCGGTGTCGCGGGCAGGGGTGGTTACCCCTAACCCCCCCGACCCTTTATTATTATTATTATTACTATAAAGTTACTACTTTATAATAAAGGCATTCGTTTTGTGGCATTAACATTATATAGTTATACGTTCAATAACATCAGCGTATTTACCGGACAATAGCAAGGCAAGCAATACTCTACATATCTCAGTTCCTTTCTTTGCTCAGAGCGTGCTGAGTTGTCCCATTCTGCGGTCTGTTAATAAAGTTTTCAATCAGACAAGTGTATAGAACGAAGGGCTTTTATTATAACATTCGTTGCAGACAGTAAAATCATTATGTCTCGTTTAGTACTCCTTAGGAGCGATCGTAGTCCACTCCGGCGGAGAGTTAAAGCTAACGTTATTAGCCGTGTTGTGATGATCTGACATTCAGGAAGTAAAAACCTAATACGCGCTTGCCGATTGGTGGTAACACACTGCATGACGCTACAACGTGTGACGCGTCTCTCTTCTGACCAATCAGTGGTCTGCAATGTTTCACGTGACTTTTCTGGTACCCAATAGGGTCGCTTGGAACCTCGATAGATGAGTAGGGTATATCTGCAGAGCCGCAAGCCCAACGAGAGGAGGGTAATTTATTATTATTATTATAAAAAACAGCGGTGACGCGGTATTCAGCCTACTCTGCGGTGGCCGTGATGTAACATCAATACCGCGGTAATGCGGTAATCGCGGCAGCTCTACCAAGAAAAGCATTTAATTTGTCAATGAAGCTGCAGGGAGCATTCCTATGTTCCCCGGGTCCTACTGTATGTTCCCCCACTCCCATTGTGTCTCCCGAAAAAGCGACAGAGTTGTGTGAGGGCCGACCATGTCAGCTTGCTTAATTTCTCTGTCATTACGGTAGTGTTCTCAAACGTACACTTCACGACTAAAAAAGGGTCCTATGTTCCCCGCTACTCCCGAAAAAGCGTGATACTATTGGCTTATTTCTCGCCAGGTGGACAGCGCCTTGGTGCTGAAGTTGCAGTGAAAGTGTTAACGTGTGCCTTGGTCATAAGATCTGCCTATCATTTATTTGTATTTCTACTGTCCCAGTTTTGATATATTATACATAAATGGGGGTGGCATTCCCGTCACCGTGCATGGCGGTGTGAGTGGCGCGCGGGCTGTTTTGTGTTTTCCTTCGTCATGGCGTGTATGCAGCAGGACCTGTCTGTCGCGGAGGTCTTTAATTGGCATGATGCAACACTCAATGTTCTATATCATACTAGCTTCCGCTCAGCGTCATCTGCACTAACCCCACTTTGTGCATTGCACTGAATAAAAATTCACAATGTACCTTTACATACCAACATTCGTCTGGCCACACCCCTATCCGCTACCTTCATAAGCAGGTGTGTGGCCCCACACTCGCCTCCTTCTTCACTTTCACCACAAGGAAGTGCCTGTATATACATCACTTGACGAGGTTGTTAAGCTGAAGTCAAGTGGGTAGTTTGTAGGTAGTTTGCCTCTCCTGTGAGATGGCCTGGTTCCTGCTCTGGTTCCTTTGCCGCCGAAGAGTCGTCCGCTGTTGGGCGGCCGTCTCCTTTGGTGGCGGAGGATTTGAGACGCAAACCTTTTGCGTCTGCTCGCTCCCATCGTAAGATGGCGGCTTGTAGACGCGAACGGCCTGGTTTTGGGGAGTTGCTGGAGCCGGATGAGGATTTGTCTGCTTCTCCGTGGCCAATGGAAACAGAGGGCTACATGGTAGAGGCAGACGGGTTCTTGTTTGACGCCCCGGTGGAGACATGTCCGCCTCCCGTCCAGGTTACACTGGCGGGAGGTGATAGGTCTCCTTGGGGTCCCTCGTACGCTGATGTTGGGTTAGAACCTCCGACTCAGCGGCGGGATGCCCTGCTATCAGGCTCAGCCACATCAGAATGTGGCTCTGTAACCAGTAGTCTGCTGCATGTGAGGGACGCGAGCTCGGTGGGGGAAAGTATGCAGGGGGAACTGCGTGCTTTGTTCCCCGAGCTCATGGCGGCGGCGGCAGTCGCAAACGGCGTGCCGCTGCCGCAGCCACTGCCTGTTCCTGTCCCTGATGATCTCATAGGTCATCTATGGCAACGTCGTCCTGTGAGAGAGACGTGCGTTGTCTGCCCATTTTTCCCCTCGATGGAGGCCTACGTCCGTCAGGGACAGGTGGTCTCCCACATCACGGGCCTCACCCCCGCCTACGTGCGAGTCACGAGGGTGGTGGGTTTGGTACAAGGTATGAAGGAGGGGGTGCCTCGGCTTGATAGGCCGATGGCAGCTCTCCTTTGTCCTGAGGTGGTGTGGGAGCCGTTACGGAAGCCGGTTCCCCAAGGGAAATTGGCGAGGCGGTTGGCTTACTGGAGTGACCAGTCATTCATCTCCGCGACTCAATCTCTGGCTGCCACATCTAACATCGTGCAGCTGGCGAGATTCATGTCCGGGATAATGACGGGCGGTGCGGAGCTGACCGAAGTGCAACGTGATCAGCTCGCCCAGTCGGCAGGTGCCATCCTGCATCTGATCCAGCTGCAGGCCGTCGCCGCTGGGAAAGTACGCGCCCTGGCCACTCTAGCCCAGCGCCACCTTTGGCTGGAGCAGGCGCGTGTGCCGGAAAGGAAGAGAACTCCACTTCTGATGGCACCCCTCTCCGATGCTGGGCTCTTCGGATCGGCGTTGCAGCTGATGATCTCAACCTGCAGGGAAATGCAGGAGGAGCGTTCCGTGCTCCAGCCTCATTTCCCCCCGCCCGATGTCGCCGGTGGAGTCAGACGGCAGGCTCGCCGTCGTGGTTCCGCCGCCATAGCCGCCGCTGCTACCACCGCCACTGCTGGCCCTTCAGCAAAGAAGGCCAGGAGGAGAGAGGGCGCCTCGGCCACTGCAGCTGGCCCATCCACGCTCGGAGGTGACGGTAGGGATCGTCGTGACCAGTCTCCAGTCCTTTACCGTCCCTCCCGGGCTCCCCGGGGTGGCAAGTCCCGAGCGGCTCGTGGCAGGCGTCGCTAAAGTGACTTTTTCCCTCTGTTGGTCCCCCATGTTCCCTTCCCGGCCCATCGTATGATTTTGTTAAAAATAAAGGGTCCCTCCTGGGAGGGACTATTTTTTGTTACAAACTGTGTGTTTATTCACTACATATGATGGGGATACGATGTGTGAACCTTTCGCTAGTGTGGGTTTGATAGAAGGGCTAGACTTATAGTCTTGTTGTTCGCTACATTTCATGTTATAGAGCTTAAGCAAGGCCTGCAGCTTACACTCGGTTGAAAAGGGTTTTTTCTGCCTCGACCTGAAGATTAGGTTCTTCACATAAAGGTAGAGGTTAGTTGTGTGCTCTGTTGCTTAAACAGTGATATTGAGCCGCAACACTGTTGTGTTGGTCTGCAGTAATGCTCGTGTGTGTAAAGGTACCGCGGTTCAGGCCGCTCTCTCTCTCTATCAGATTTTCAGTGTCTTGCAACATAAACACGGGTGTCGGGTTCACACATATATAACTTTGGCCTTGTTATAAACCCTGTTCACAGACTTGTCTGTGGCTAGCGCACATTGAATTAGCTTTGCGCTGTTCATTAGCATACTGGCTACTTAAGGTATCATATGGCTATTGTTGTTGTCGTATTCGAGGGTTGGGCTTGCGAGGGGGTACCGAATAAACCCCTCCTTCCCTCTTCTGATTGGTCAGGGTTTTTTTTTACTCTCTTTTTCATTCGGTCTGGCCAAGCTGTTAGGGGGGGGGGGGGATTCCCTGACTCCGCACCTATCACGGGCAGTTGAGTCATGGGTTTCCCCCTGTCATAGAATACGTCACTGGGCACGTTTCTATTGGACAACGGCTTCCGTGAGTTTTTTCAGACCCGTGTGTGGGTCTGTCATTGTCAAGTTGTTGGGGCAGAGCGTAGGAACTTAGTGTTCTGCTACGCTCTATATACGTGTAACTTGAGTCTGTTGGTCACATGGCTCAATGTTACCGTGACTTTTCAATTCATGGCTCACGTGGGAAGTCTCTCTGAGGATTCCCTGTCTCCTCCCTGTGGTGAGGGTGGCGGGATGTAAAAATGAAAAAAGAAATTACCCTCAGCCGCGTCACGTGGGATTCATGTCAGTCTGTGTTTCTTTCTTTTTTAATAAAAAAAGGAAAGACCATGAAGCACGACGGCTCCTTTTCGTTCTCCCAGGCGACTTGGAGGAACAATGTCTGGTGTCTTGTTAGACTATCCATTGATGTGTTTGGGTCTCGATGCATATCAATCAACAGTTATACATTTATAAATTAATACAAATTAAAAACTGTAAATATGCCAACATTAGCAGGGTTGCTAGTTTTCAGTTGTAGTCCCTGGGCTATATGTTTAAGCCAGAAAGAAACAGAAAAATAGAAGGACATTAAAGTTAATATAAAAACAATAACACATTTTATGTACATTCACTCACTATAGGCATTCATGCATCTATAAAAAAAAAAAACAGTGTACAGGGACAAATCAAAGCCCATACATGTATAAGCACTGTATAGGCAGGCACACATATACATAATCATAATCAGGACAGTCAGGCTAGTGGGCAAGCATACAGGGGTTGGGCAGCTGGCCTGCGACGTGACTTGCTGTTACGACTCAGGTAGGTGTGTTGAACCCAAATGCAGTACAGAAGAAAGGTGCAGAGACGGTAGTTGCTCTTCTCACCAAAAACAGTGTTTTCTTTCATTTTTGAAACATCAAGAGCGATACTGGTATTATGCAAAAGAAAAACAAACTAAATAATAATTAAACAATAATCAAAAACACAGCAGCCGCATCCTCCAGGCCTGGAGCGACACGACTCTCCGTAGAGCTACTCACGGTAACGTTAGATGAAGAACTGACAAATGAGAGAATAAACACAAGGCCATTATAAAGAGAGTCAAACACACAGCAGGCGTCAATCAGGACAACCTCGAAGAATAGAGAAGGTGAAATACTCCAGGGTGGCGCTAGGAGCTTTTACTCTTAGGAGAGAGTAAAAGACCCAAACGTTACACTTGCTAATGGTCAAATACCTGATTTTGTAACAGCCATGCTTTTACATGTGTACGCCGGCACGAGTGTAGGTGTATACTGGAAATACAACAGAGGTAAAATGGCAAGCCTACCTGTACCGTACTGTACAGTACAGTACAGTGGGAATGAGCCAGCAGTACTAATAGCTCTACTCTTGGGCAGTGGACCACCTATCTACCTCTGCTCTACCGCTCTGAGCCAAAACCAGCATGTGTGTGGACAAAACGACCATCCAGATAAACTGTCAGTGTATTCAGCTTGTAACGTCTCCAGCTCATCCCCCGTCTATCAGTCTCTGTTCAGCACGCTGCACCTGTGGCGCAGGGTAGATAAGGCCGCAGTTTGACACTTGTAGCAGGTGGTGTCTGCCCCGTCTCAGCCTCCGCGGGTCCTCAGAAACACAAACAAGAGGCCACAGACTCACAGTGACAGAAAAGACAGAAGAGCCTCTCTCCTTCTGCCTGTTGCCCCCATTATGTCAAGAGGAAAGAGGAGAGAGAGAGAGCAAGAGAGAGAGAGAACAAGAGAGAGAGAGAGAGCAAGAGAGAGAGAGAGAGAGACAGCACAGATAACTTGAAACTGAATGAGACAGAAATAAAAGAAAAATAACGGTGTGAATGAGAGAGGGGGGGGGGGTGGAGAAACAACAACTGGAGAGACAACAACATTGAGAATGTGAAAGAGAAAGAGAAAGAAATAAAATGAAGAAAGAGAGTGTGATAGTGACTATAGAATGAGAATAAGAGAGCGAGAGAGAGATAGAGAGAGAGATAGAGAGAGAGAGAGAGAGAGAGAGAGAGAGAGAGAGAGAGAGAGAGAGAGAGAGAGAGAGAGAGAGAGAGAGAGAGAGAGAGAGAGAGAGAGAGAGAGAGAGAGAGAGAGAGAGAGAGAGATAGAGGAGGAGACTGCCTTGTAGAACAAGAGAGAATGTCAGGGCTGAGCGAGGGAGCGAACAGACAGGGGAAAGAGAGACAGAGATGAAAGGAGGTGTGTAACGTATAGCCACGACTGGAGGCCTTAATTCAGTGGGACGAGAGGAAAACAGATTGGGGGTTCATTTGCATATCAAGCTTTCTCGCCTCGGTGAGGAACCGGCTGATTTGCACTCTGTCTCCTCTCTTTCTCTCTCTTCCTCTCTCTGTTTTGATATCTATCTCTTTTATCGCTCTGATTTCCTCTGCCTGTAATTTCTCAGTTTTAATCCTCTGTTTCAGCTCATCTCTGTCACTCTCCTTTTCTCTCTCTCCCCAACATCTCCTTATCTCTGTACACCACCAACCTATATATCCCTCCTTTCTATCTCCCTCCCTCCCTCCCTCCCTCCCCCCCTCCCTCCCTCCCTCCCTCCCTCCCTCCCTTCATCTCTTCTCTCTCTCCCTCCCTATCCCACTCTATCTGCCTCTATATCACTTGACTGATAGAACGGCAATGAAAGAGAAAGAGAGAGAGAGAAGGAAAAAGGGAGACAGAAGAGAAAGAGAGAGTGTGTGTGTGTGTGTGTGTGTGTGTGTGTGTGTGTGTGTGTGTGTGTGTGTGTGTGTGTGTGTGTGTGTGTGTGTGTGTGTGTGTGTGTGTGTGTGTGTGTGTGTGTGTGTGTGAAAGGGAGATGGATACAGACAGAGAGGCAGAAATTAGTGAGATGGACAGACAGACAAAAGGAGAGGGATAGGAAGATGGAAGTCTGATCGCAGCCATTTGGCATTATAACAAAGTCACATTTAATCAGTCAGTTTAATTGACGTTTGAGCATCGTTCTGCACATCAGGGGGCTGATTTCACTGCATTTTATTCATATATTATTCATATTATTCATTCATAAAATTCTAGCTTTTATTGGTATTAACATTTTAGCCATTTCAGCACCCTCTGTACTGCACATCAGGCTACCTTATTATATCAGGTCCTTGGTGGGTATTGATTGACATCTTTAACTATGCTTTAAAAATCACACTTAATTCGGCTGAGAATCAATGAAATTTACTTTGCTGTGTAGTGAATGGTCAATCATGTTTAAAACCCTGGCATTACTGGGCATACATGACTCATTTAGATAAACCTGCAAAACATCCCAGCGTGTTGCTCCCTCCAGTGGTTCAAAGCACCATGTTTGATGTACAGTACAGTACTGTATTTGTGTACTTTCTGCACAGAATCTAACGGTGATGTTGGAGAGTATTAAATCCCTGTCTAGCATAGCTAATCCTGGAGGCTGACACTGAACTGAAGTGTGTATACAGTCAAAATATAGTATACTTTGGTTTAAAATATTGAAACCACTTACCTTGCCAGTCACTTAAACAGCCTCACAAGTGGACGCTTCCTGGTCTGCTTGTCTCAGTTTTATCTTATTTTATTGTGTTATTCTGATTATTAGAACTGGGGTGTGTTTGAAACGGATACGCTTCAGATTTGACATACACTTTACTTGAGTATTTACATATTAGGGAACGTTTGCACTTTTGCTCCATACTACGTTTCAAAGGAGATATTGTACTTTTTTATTCCACTACATTTATCACCAGTGTTTCTTTCAAGAAAAAAAGATTTTCCATAGAAAACATAATGAAGATATTGTAGTTTCAAATTTGAAGCCTGCCGACTGTCCGCAAGAGACTGGACCACGTACTGTACCACTTCAATATAACCTTTAATCAGAGCAGCATAACTGGACCACGTACCCCTTTAACTCATTCACGGCCAGCATCTGCACTGTTTGGCGCCAGCTAATGACCATTTTAGCTATGTTTGCAGACCCATCGTGTGTTCTGTATTATAGCTATGGAGATAGTATGGCTCATTTTACAGGCATTGTTCATAGTCCATTACCGACTAATCAGCTAATTTCTACACACTGTAGTTTGTTACTAGGGATGCACCGAAAATTCGGCCACCGAAAATTATTGACCGAAAATGGTTAAAAAGGCTCTTTCGGCTTTCGGCCGAAAGGGTTTTAGCACCGAAAATATATCACAGAATGTCAAAGAACAGGGTTACGTAACGTTCATAACCTAAAGCGTTGTTGTGATGACGTAATCAAAACATGCAACGTGTAATGTGAGCAGCTTGGCAGCTCTTCCTGCGTTCTGCAGCCTGTGATAACTAACTCCTCTTGGGAGTCGCGCTGTTTCTATGTAAACTCCGCGAGCAACACATCCAATAAATGCGTCTTTAACATGCTTTATATCCTCGCCATTACTATATGCCCGTTGCGGTTAAAACCTTTTGAACTAACGTTAGCGTTAAGCTAGCTGACGCTTCCATTCCTCTTTGACCCGTCTCTCGTAAGCTACGTCATCCCCCGCTAAGAGTCATGGGAGATGTAGTAAATACAACAGTCCTGTGTGTGTGTCTTTATGCAGATCGTTATGCAGTTTTAAAGCACCTTG
The DNA here is from genome assembly GCF_963971535.1 of Notolepis coatsorum. Classification (NCBI taxonomy): domain Eukaryota; kingdom Metazoa; phylum Chordata; class Actinopteri; order Aulopiformes; family Paralepididae; genus Notolepis; species Notolepis coatsorum. The sequence goes on from NC_140170.1 coordinate 118,241,226, forward strand.
GCTTTGTTCTGAATGCACTTTGTTGTGGTTATCCTACAGAGAAAAGAAAATGCACATTTTGTTGTATGCAAAGAGAACATTTTTTAATTGTACAATCTTTCAGCAGTCAGTCTGGAATTAATGTATGCATTCAAAAGTGCTGAATAAATGTTTTATGGGCCCATAATAGTGATTATTAATATTATTTAAGTTAAGTTTGGCCATAATCATGTCTTTTGCCATAATCAGGTAGCTAAAAAAAAATAAAAAAATACATTATATATATATTTATATTAATCATTTTCGGCCTTTCGGCATTCGGTTTTCGGCCAACTGTTTCCTATTTCCGGTATCGGTTTCGGCCAAGAATTTCCCATTCGGTGCATCCCTATTTGTTACACGCTAAACAACGCCCCATTACCGGAATAATCCAGTATTTTTCCATAGATCGCGAGATAAGACACATTATATGCAATAAGTCGGTTTCATTCTGGTTGATTCCCTGAAACCCCAAATACTCCCAAATCAAAGGTATATATACGTTTCGATGGGAAATACGCTTCGGCAAAGGAATTTCGAGGTGATTGCTGTGAATCTCTGTTCAAGCAGGAATAAAAAATAAAAAAGGAAAACGTGTATCCACACCAAGCCATTCCAGTTCAAAGGTAGGCGATGCTGCAACCTGGTGATATTCGATCGTCATTGCAATTCCAACGTAGGTCGAAGAATCATAGACATCTAGATGGCTCCGGCTGACCGTATAGAATGGGGATCAAAGGAAAAGATCAAAGTTTCAAAACCTGAGTATACTCGGGTTTCTGGTGCTCAACCGTTGGCGAGATAACCCGACTATACTCGGGTATGGCCGTGAAAGAGTTAACATAACCTTTAATCAGAGCAGCATAACTGGACCACGTACCCCTTTATCATAACCTTTAATCAGAGCAGCATAACTGGACCACGTACCCCTTTAACATAACCTTTAATCAGAACAGCATAACTGGACCACGTACCCCTTTAACATAACCTTTAATCAGAACAGCATAACTGGACCACGTACCCCTTTAACATAACCTTTAATCAGAGCAGCATAACTGGACCACGTACCCCTTTAACATAACCTTTAATCAGAGCAGCATAACTGGGCCACGTACCCCTTTAACATAACCTTTAATCAGAGCAGCATAACTGGGCCACGTACCCCTTTAACATAACCTTTAGAGGTCAATGGATCAAGGATGGAACCCTCCCAACCACTGGAATACACAAGCGTCATGTAGAATGTGTACTTTTACTTTTGATACTTTAAATTGATTGATTGATTGATTGAAAACTTTATTAACAGATTGCAGAATGGGTACAGTACAGTACAGCTCAATACATACAATTGTTAAGGGGATGCAGACCAGAGAAAGTGTAAAGGCCGAATGAGTGTTTTTGTTATTGATTATTATTATTATTATTAGTATTATTATTATCATTATTATTATTATTATTACCAATAGAAGGTTACTATTTATGGGAATGTTATGATTTATCTGTATAGCAATTGAATGTTCTCAGTTGTATTGTGGTGGTTCACGTGACAGGTGAATCGCCACGGCACAGCTGATGGCATAAAGGGGTGATAGGAATCAGCTGTGGGTTGGTAGCCGACGGGGAAAGCATATGATTTTCTTACCGCTTCAGCGCTTCAGGACGCTTCGGGAACGTTTTAGATTAGTCTTATTTAGGAAACACTTTAAGCAATTAGACCAGGTTATATGACGCTTAGGATCGCTTTGATCACCTCTCCCATGTAACCTACCTTTTCTAATTAAATCGGATCACCACATCGGTGTCTGATAACGGAGCTTGATGTGTGGAAGACTATTATTTGGACGTTGAGCGCGTATGGATTCACTCCCCGTCTATACCAGGAATCGGACACAGGCATGTTGCCGATACATTAAGTAAGAAAATCGCTTTTATTGAAGCCGGGCGAGCTTCAATAAAGTGAAAGAGGACTCGCGCAGATATTGACGCGACCCAAGGCAGAGGCGCACGTCAATAAGGACAACTGACGAGGAGGACTCGCAAGAGGACTGACAAGGATCCAGCATTGTTGAGAGAGACAATCACCGATCATCGATCAGCAGGAAGGAATCGATCAACCACCACCACACAGTGAATGATCACAGCCCGAGGACATCGCTGCCTGTGATCAGCAGGAAAGATCGATCAACGAAAGCATCACAGCCAAGAGGGGAGGAGCCACCCTCCCGGCTCGAGGACATCAAATGGAACGTGCGTGAGTAGAATGTATGAATGGAATAGACACTACTGCGTACGTGGCGCGCGCAAACGGCGCTGAGGAATATAAAATAATTATCCAACTGTCTTAAACATAGGTGGATAAATATAAACAAGATGTCAGCTATTGAAACGGATAACATGGATTTGACACAAGCGGAAATGGAGGCTGAATTTAGTCTAAAGAGAGCTGCATTAGAGGCTGAATTAAGTCTAAACAGAGCTGCATTAGAGGCACAATTAAATGCCACTGCACTTTCCGCCAGAGCTGCATTAAAGGCGGAGAGGGAGAAATTGGAAATTGATACAGACATCTCTGTATCCAAAGCCAAAATCAAGGTAATGGAACATTATGAATTAGAGGATAGATTAAGGCTGCAGGAGGCTAATTTAAAGGCTGAATTAAAGGCTAAATTAAAGCTGCAGGAGGCTAAATTAAAGGTTACATTACAGACTGAGACGGTCTCAGAAGGTCCACAGACATTTCCGCCACCCTCACAGCAGCTCCAGCTAATTAGCCACCAGCAACAGCAACAGGAGGCCAGACCGGCTGACAAGAAACAGTTTTACTCTGACTCTGTCAACCCAAGTGACATGCCTGCCTGCAAAGAGCAGCTGAGAAGAGAGGAGAGAGAGCGGAAGTACAAGCGTATACGGATTGAGGATCAGCGACAACTTCTGCGGCTGCAGAGACAGCTTCAACAGGAGAGGGCCTACCTCGTGTCTCTACAGCAACAACAACAACAACAGCAACAGCAACAACAGCAGCAACAGCAGCAAGAGCAGCAACAACGGCAGCAACAGCAGCAAGAGCAGCAACAACAGCAGCAACAGCAGCAAGAGCAGCAACAACGGCAGCAACAGCAGCAAGAGCAGCAACAACAGCAGCAACAGCAGCAAGAGCAGCAACAACAACAACAACAACAGCAGCAGCCGCAACTACAGCAGCAAGAGCAGCAACAACAGCAGCAACAGCAGCAAGAGCAGCAGCAACAGCAACTACAGCAGCAACAGCAGCAACAACAGCAGCAACAGCAGCAACAGCAGCAAGAGCAGCAACAACAGCAGCAACAGCAGCAACAGCAGCAACAACAGCAACAGCAGCAGCAACAACAGCAACAACAGCAGCAACAGCAGCAACAGCAGCAACAACAGCAGCAACAGCAGCAACAGCAGCAACAACAGCAACAACAGCAGCAAGAGCAGCAACAACAGCAGCAAGAGCAGCAACAGCAGCAACAACAGCAGCAACAGCAGCAACAGCAGCAAGAGCAGCAACAGCAGCAACAGCAGCAAGAGCAGCAACAACGGCAGCAACAGCAGCAAGAGCAGCAACAACAGCAGCAACAGCAGCAAGAGCAGCAACAACGGCAGCAACAGCAGCAAGAGCAGCAACAACAGCAGCAACAGCAGCAAGAGCAGCAACAACGGCAGCAACAGCAGCAAGAGCAGCAACAACGGCAGCAACAGCAGCAAGAGCAGCAACAACAACAACAACAACAACAACAACAACAGCAGCAGCCGCAACTACAGCAGCAACAGCAGCAGCAACAGCAGCAGGAGCAGCAACAACACCAACAGCAACAACAACAGAAGCTAGCCCAGAGCCTGGTCCTCCAGGCTCAGCAGAACCAGCAACAGAACCAAGTCCAGATGGCACCAACCCCGAAGTCTGCAGCCAGCCAGGCTCAGCTGAAGAAGAAGCCAGAGGAGAAAGTGGAGTCCCTTGACGGCAAACAAAGACAACAGCTGAAACAGCAGCAGACAGCCGCCACCAAGCCACAGGTGGCTCAGGTTTCCACGCACCTGCAAAATAAGCTCATGAAGGATGCAGAGCGCAAAGATGACGGCACGGATAAACGGAAGGACAAGGACAAGTACAAGAACAAGAGAAAGAAGGAGAAAGTGAAGTCACCAGACGGCAAGATTAAGAAGGAAGAGAACAGTTCTGTATTGGAAGAGAACAGTTCACGTAAGAATATGAAGTCTGAGCATGAAGAGGACCCCTACCACTCTCCTAAACACCAGAAGTCTCTGAAGAGGGAGCGAGATGACGTGACAGGAATCGACTTCAAACCTAAGAAAATCAAGACTAAAAAGGACAAGGTCAAGAAAATTAAACAAGATGAAGAAGAGGACATCAAGCCCAAGAAGACTAAGAACAAGAAAGGAGTAGTGGTGGATGGAAAAGACAAGTTTGGAGGATCTCAGAGCAGAGACAACTCTGGAAGATCTAAGAGAAAAGATAAGTCTGGAAGATCTCAGAGCAGAGACAACTCTGGAAGATCTAAGAGAAAAGACAACTCTGGAAGATCTAGGAGTAAAGAAAAGACTAAAAGATCTAAGTGCAAAGAGAAGACTTGCATATCTAAGAGCACAGAGAATGTACCTCTTCAAGAGCTAAACAAAGAAGATGGCCATGTCTGGTACAAGGTGTATCATAAAAGAAGGAAAGAGAAGAGGACATGAGTGGTGCTTGATTCACATCATCATTCCAAGGCACCACCATGGCAAACTCTGGAGTGAGGTGGATTGTGGACTCTCAAGCCCCCCCCCCCTTTCAGCCCACTTTGGTAGGGTAAAGGGGAGGCTGACCAAGGTCCTGACAAGGCCTTGACCTTGAGAAAAGGAAACACAAACACAAGAATGTGAACATGATGCATTGGTGTATTGATCACACGACAATAATACCCAATTAAGACCAAGGAATATGCATCATTAAGACATTTAAGTTTATTATGGACTCTTTTTAAGTTATGAATTAATCATTGCTATGAAGATTTATTATTTTGTAACATGGAATGTCCAGAAGACCAGAATATGGACTCGGAATGAACATTATCATATCCATTATGGTGGACTACATGAGCCATGACAGAGCTGCCCCAAGCCCTCAAGACGGCAGCCTCTGGATGGCAAACACGAGCAGGAGCATCAGCCACACCGGTTAAAGAGAGAAAGGTGAGGCTTGGTGAAGATAATGGGGCCGGTAAGGACTGTGCCTTAGCCATTATAGTGGACTACACAGCGCCCAGGAACCCTGGCCGCTCGGACGGATCCAGGAAGCCTTTCCAAATGACAAAGGTTCAGCCAGTGCCTACTACTGGAGCCAAAAGGAGGATTGCCAGCCGTAAATGAACACTCACCTGGCCATGTTATTTATTTTGTAATTGTGTAAACACAATTAGGGGCCGGTGTAAAGGCCGAATGAGTGTTTTTGTTATTGATTATTATTATTAGTATTATTATTATCATTATTATTATTACCAATAGAAGGTTACTATTTATGGGAATGTTATGATTTATCTGTATAGCAATTTAATGTTCTCAGTTGTATTGTGGTGGTTCACGTGACAGGTGAATCGCCACGGCACAGCTGATGGCATAAAGGGGTGATAGGAATCAGCTGTGGGTTGGTAGCCGACGGGGAAAGCATATGATTTTCTTACCGCTTCAGCGCTTCAGGACGCTTCGGGAACGTTTTAGATTAGTCTTATTTAGGAAACACTTTAAGCAATTAGACCAGGTTATATGACGCTTAGGATCGCTTTGATCACCTCTCCCATGTAACCTACCTTTTCTAATTAAATCGGATCACCACATCGGTGTCTGATAACGGAGCTTGATGTGTGGAAGACTATTATTTGGACGTTGAGCGCGTATGGATTCACTCCCCGTCTATACCAGGAATCGGACACAGGCATGTTGCCGATACAGAAAGACTTTCATCTTGTTTACATCAGGGTCCCCCATTTTTTATTCATCATAACATATATGACATACACGACATACAGATAGACAGTACTGCTACATCTATACATTTATGACATACCAGATTTGCAAATACAGTACTGTTTGTGATACAAAAAGAGTCCAGAAAAGAGAGTATACATTTGACGTAGAAACTGTACATTGGAGGAGGTTGGGTAGGTGGGGTGGGGTTGAGTAGGTGGTGGGGGGGACTGTACATTGGAGGTGGTTGGGTGGGTGGGGTGGGGGAGAGGGGTTGGGTAGGAGGGTGGTGGGTGGGGGACACACACTGTACAACTGTACAAGCAAAACTGTACATTGGAATAATGACAAAACCATACTTGGTCATTTACTGCAGGGGTTCCCAAAATCCTAAAAATTATTATTATTATTATTATTTTTTTGCAGTCAGGCCACTGAACGTAGAAGCAGGCCAGGACAGTGTTTCTAGTTGCAGCAGCATAATAGTTAGATAACCTAGGTGGGGAACAACCAGGAGATCATTGCAACTCACACAAGTTGGAGAACTATCTCCTCTCTCTCTCTTGCTCTCACACACACATACAAAAGGAGCCGCATGTGATTGGTGGAGGCGGGACCCTTACAAAAAACTGCTGTTGCTAATCATTGACACATGCTAGCATGTAATAATCCCCCCCAGAAAAATCTACTTTGCATTTGATATATTGCAAATATATGCCATCACACACACTGGCATTTAAAGGGTTAGAATTATCAAATTAATATGTGGTGTTATGATCAGGGCTGAAGTTGAATAAAAGATTGTATTATTTTCAATCTGACATTACAAAAAAACTGAAAATCCATCAAAATCAGTGTTGTTGCTAATCATACATATGCTAGCCTGTTTTTTAACAATAATTTGTGATGCCATCACAAACACTGGCATTTAAAGGGTACAAATAAAAAAATACCTGCACCAGAATGCAGGAAATGAAGTCTTTGTAACAAGAAATATCCTGGTGGGGGACCCCCAGACCCCCTGCTTAAAAAGTGGCCTGACTGGGGCTATATTTTGCACTATATTTCCTGGCTTGAATGATTTCCCCAGTCCGGCCCTGGTTAAAAGCCTCCAATGCTTATTAGTGTGTGTGCGTGTTTCAACCATACATTTCCATTTAAAAAAAATAATTAATTTTTTTTATTTTTTTTATTATTATAATTTTTTACCTCCTATAATAGTGGGGGTCGCGGCTCTCTGACCCCGTTATTTTCGGGTCGCGGCCTGAAAAGTTTGGGAACCCCTGATTTACTGTACATTGGAGGGGGTTGGGTTAGGACATTTACAGGGGCCAGTTTCGAATTGCAGCCTCCCGTAGGTGTTCTTTGAGAGTGGTTTTGAAAGTGGGTAGTGATTCACATTCCTTTACAGCAGGGGTAGGCAACCCTAGGCACGCGTGCCTGCATAGGCACGCGGGGGCATTTGCATAGGCAATTTTTTTTTTTTTTTAATATTATAGTGAAATATTTTGCACTGTTGTCGCATTTATCTTGTTGAAATCCTCCCACAGGTTCTTTTTACTACCACATATTTTATTGAGACCCTTTATTTGTTTATTATTTCAATTTAGCTGGAAATTGCTACATCATTCAGTAACATTTGCAGAGCCTTATAACAAAAACATTATTATGGTCACCATTGTGACCAGTGGGATTAATCAACTAATTGTATTATTTATTTTTCTATTTCATTGAACATTGCACATGTTAAAAGCAATTTTTTTTTACTCAAAATGTGAGTATTACCAAGTCAACTTGTGTTCTTAAAACAATGACAATAAACATAGTTTTATTAGGTTGAAATAATGTGGTTGTGTACTTATTTTTCTGTTAACTTATTATGGATTGAAAACTGAAAACCTTAATGCACAGTAACTGAACTCAATATTTTTAAGTTCTGGTAACTTATTATTATATATTTTTTTACAGTGTAGTCTTGCGATCAATCAAAACTTATTTACACAATATACCTCACATTCACCCTCCATTCACATCCTGGTGTTCTCCATTAGGCCTGTAGGTGGAGCTATGACAGCACACGTACAGTACACACACCAATGGTGTGTGATGTGTCCAAAAATGAATGGGCAAATGTGAGTGAAATGGTCGCACTGTATGCAGCTGTTTGTCTGCATTGCATCCCCCCCCCCAACTCAGATTTAGGGTTGATACAACCATCATAATAATATTGTTAATAATAACAATAACAATAATGATGTAATAATGTAAAAAAATTCATTAAAAAGACCTGATTATGAGAAAAGAAAATTACGATGCATGGAATATTGTTGAGGCACACTAGTTACAACTATATTTCAAACAGGCACTCCATGTCAAAAAGGTTGCTGACCCCTGCTTTACAGCTTTGGGTAGGGCGTTCCACCAGGGCTCCAGACTAACTTTTTTCACCACCGTCCCAGAACCGTCCCGAAATACAATTTTAACCGTCCCAAAGTGAATGTAACCGTCCCAAAAATCAAATGTCGTTTCTTTACTTTGGTTTTGTCGTCTATAGTTGTTATTGCCATAAGAAACACCATTCAGAGAAGGGGAGAATAAATTGATTTAGTCAAAAGGCTCCCAGGTGGAAAGATTTCACAAGAATAATTATGATTAAAAATAAATAAATATATATAAAAAAAAGTGTTTAACAAGGTGCTAGTATAGGGATATTTGGTCACTGTGCTGTTATAGTCAACCAATTGGAGCCATGTGTGAGGTTTTGTCCGCTGCTCACCAACTTTCTCTGTTTTCTTTAAGCCTACTGTTTAGGAATTCCCTTCTCACTCACTCTCTCTAGCCCCCACCCTCTCGTTCTTTACTCTCGTTTACTCTCAGTGGCCACACCTGGACTACCTGTCATTATGTGTTTGATTGGTCTGGTGCCGAACTCACACTTTTAGTTCGATTATCAATTACCTCTCGCACCTGTGGTGGCAGGCTAATTAGTTCCCCTGTGGGCTTTAAATACCAGGGCTCTTCCCCTCGTTTCGGCGTGGGGTCGCGTTGTAAACATGCCGTATCATATTCTCAAACATCAAGACTCCTTCGGGAGGTCCTCTGTTCTGCCTATGCTGTTTTGATTCTCCGGCGTAGAGATGTTGCTCCAGCCTTCGCCTGCTGTCGCCGTTGCCTGAGGGGGAGACTGGTCTGCGCTCCCTAGACTTCCACGGGAGGCATCCCAGTGATCCACTTCAGACCCCCACGCAGCTATCGACCTGACGCACATCCAGACCAGCGCGCAGACGCGCATCTTCCAGACCTTCGAGCTTGGCACGCTCCTCCGTACCGGCGCACAGACGCGCATCTTCCAGACCTTCGAGCTTGGCACGCTCCTCCGTACCAGCGCACAGACGCGCATCATCCAGACCTTCGAGCTTGGCACGCTCCTCCGTACCAGCGCACAGACGCGCATCTTCCAGACCTTCGAGCTTGGCACGCTCCTCCGTACCAGCGCACAGACGCGCATCTTCCAGACCTTCGAGCTTGGCACGCTCCTCCGTACCAGCGCACAGACGCGCATCTTCCAGACCTTCGAGCTTGGCACGCTCCTCCGTACCAGCGCACAGACGCGCATCATCCAGACCTTCGAGCTTGGCACGCTCCTCCGTACCAGCGCACAGACGCGCATCTTCCAGACCTTCGAGCTTGGCACGCTCCTCCGTACCAGCGCACAGACGCGCATCTTCCAGACCTTCGAGCTTGGCACGCTCCTCCGTACCAGCGCACAGACGCGCATCTTCCAGACCTTCGAGCTTGGCACGCTCCTCCGTACCAGCGCACAGACGCGCATCATCCAGACCTCCAAGCTTGGCACACTCCTCCACGCAGACGCACCCCAGATGCGTCTCTCGGTTCCGGCGCGCACTCCTAGCAGTGGCGCACCACTCTGACCTCGGCTCGGACAGCCGGCTCCCCGGTGGCGACGCTCTCGCCCCGCTGCCTGTTCCAGCACCACTCTGACCTCGGCTCGGACAGCCGGCTCCCCGGTGGCGACGCCCTCGCCCCGCTGCTGTTCCAGCTCCTTTACGCATTATACGCATTACGTCTGGGTGAGTTTATTTGACTGTCTTGATCATCTCCGTTTTCGTGTGTTTCTTAACACTGAAGATAACCACCTTTTTATCAGACAGTCACTCACCCAGCGTGTGCCTCTGTTTGTTTTCACTGGGATATTATTTTGGACGTTACATCTCCCACTGTGTGTTTGTTCACACCGAAGATAGTATTCACTTTTGGATTGTTTTTGGAACTTTGCTCTTTGTGTAATTTACACGAAGATAGTTTTTACTTTGATAACTTTTGTATTTGGACTAGTTACCTCTCCTGCATCTGCTCTGTTTTCCCCTTTGTACTTTAACCCTCTCCTCTCTCCCTCTCGGCCGCTGTTACCCACCTCGGAGATCTGCCGAGAGAGTTCTGCAGAGCGGCCCTGATGTTTCCCACCAGTCCTCCCAGTCCTCCCTGTCCCCAGCCCGCCTCCGCGGGCCTCTGTCCCTGTTCTCCCCTTTCTAGTCCTCCTCGTCCCCAGCCCGCCTCCGCGGGCCTCTGTCCCTCTGTCACCAGAACCTGGCCCTCTGTTCCCCAGAACCTGTTCCCTATGTCCCCCAGTACCTGTCCCTCTGTCCCTAGTTCTCCCCTCTCTAGTTCCTCCTAGTCCTCCCGTCCGGTCCTCCTAGTTCCTCCCTGTTTCTTCCAACCTTCCCCTAGCGTTCCCTTAGCCTTCCCTTAGTGTTCCCTTAACCTTCCCCTAGCGTTCCCTTAGCCTTCCCTTAGTGTTCCCTTAACCTTCCCCTAGCGTTCCCTTAGCCTTCCCTTAGTGTTCCCTTAACCTTCCCCTAGCGTTCCCTTAGCCTGTTCCTTCCCCTCTTGTTATTTCCAGTATTTTGTGTTTCTCCCTTAAAGGGACAGTGCCGGTTTCCCTTTGTTTCAATAAATGCCCGTTTCTTGGCTTACCCTCATACCTGTCTTGTGTTGTGCGATTGGGGTCGGTTACAAACCATAACACCATGTTGATTATTCCTTCAGTTTTTTTTGTTATTACAAATGTGTGTGTTTATGGTTGAAAATGTTAGAGATAAATAAAGATCAAATCAAATCTAACTGAATCCCTCTTCTAACAAGAAATAAAAACGTAGTTTAGCTTTAAACTATATAATGTCATTGCGTCCAGAGATTCCACCTTTGATAACTAAAGTAATGACACTTGACTAGTAATGAAACATGTCCCTTAGATCGCGCTGTCCTCCTGGTCGATATTGAGATAACTGCTGCTAAAATAAAATAAAATACGTCCCGAGTCGAGACTCCGTGCTGCTTCCAACGAATCCAAATAGTATGCAACTGCAGAGCCAGGGGCGCTTTCAGGTCCGGTCACAGGCCCGCTCAACAGCGCCCCCCACCCAACGGCTGAATTGTCAATGGCTGAATTGGAGTATTGCACTGTGCAATACTCCAATTCAGCCATTGGCAATTCAGCCAATGGCTGAATGGCTGAATTGCCAATGGCTGAATTGGAGTATTGCACTGTGCAATACTCCAATTCAGCCATTGGCAATTCAGCCGTTGGGTGGGGGGTGCTGTTGAGCGGGCCTGTGACCGGACCTGAAAGCGCCCCTGGCTCTGCGGCTCTGCAGCTGCATGCTATTCGCAAATCCAGCATGAGCCAGCTCCCGCTGCAGCAGTCGTTATCAGAACACTACACGCATATCATAATGTTTACAGCAAACTGTAGTTGATCACCAGGTATGTTTTATTAACGTAGAATAATTCATATATATATATGCGCGCACTGACAGTCGGCTAATTGACATTTCCTGTGAACAAAATAAAATCCTCGTCCCGTTTGCGTCCCAAAAAAGATTTCTGTTCGTCCCAAATCAATATTTGATCGTCCCCGGGACGACGGGACATCGTTAGTCTCGAGCCCTGCGTTCCACATTGATGTGGCATAATTGCTAAACGTGTTTAGTCCCTTGTTTGAGCCGAATCTGGGTTTAACATGATTTGTGGAGCTCCCTCTGGAGCTACTTCGTCTACTTTTACTTTTAAGTAGAAATTTGAATGGATGACTTTTGACCAGAGTTCTATTTTATCTGGGTATTTCTACTTTTACTTAAGTAAAGAAACGGTGCTCTTCTTCCACCTCTGTTGAAAATCAAACATTGAAATTGCCTCACCATTGCTAAAATGGCCACAAAGCTGTTCATTCTGAATGCCCCTGCACTGAAATTTAGAAGTGTGTGTGTGTGTGTGTGTGTGTGTGTGTGTGTGTGTGTGTGTGTGTGTGTGTGTGTGTGTGTGTGTGTGTGTGTGTGTGTGTGTGTACAATGTTGTTTAGTGTACTGTACTGTACGTGCATGTTGGTTTTTGTTTGTGTGTGTGTGTGTGTGTGCAAAATGCAAAATCATGCATTTCCATAGGATTTCATGTTAATTGGTGAGTTGCCAAAATGCCACCTCTAACTGTTACCTGTCCTAACCTAACCCCAACCTTAACTATAACCATACATTTACCTTAACCTAACTAGAACCATAACTATAATCCTACTGTTAACTTAACCTAACCTAAACGATAACCATAATGTTACCTTAACCTAACCATAACCATAACCGTAACCATAACCATACTGTTAACTTAACCTAACCCTAAACCTAACCATAACCATACTGTTAATTTAACATAACCGTAACCTCAACCTTAACCATAACCATAGTCATAATGTTAACTTAACCTAACCATCACCATAACCATGACCATGACCATGACCATGACCATGACCATAACCATAACCATGACCATAACCATAACCATAACCATAATGTTACCTTAACACTTTGGATGCCAACGACGCTATAAGTCGTTAGTTCATGCCGCCAGTTGAGTGCCGCCAACGACATATAGCGCTTGTTTGTCGTATTTGTTTTATTGGCGATTTGAATTAATATTTCATCAATCGATCCTCACGCTAGTGTTGCAGAGTCTCTCTGAGCTCAATTGGGAAGATACCGCCCCCTATCGTCTCTCCCTGTGTAACTGCACTCCATTAGTTTAAACTGATGAAGGGGGGGGGGGGGGGGGCAGTTTCCTCATTTTACTTTTCCGTCAAGCCAACTGAAGAGACCAAGTGATCGCCGGCCCTCAGAAATGCGTGGATTATGTATTTCCAGCACCCAACGCTGAATCAATAAATGCGATCGATATTTGGAATGGCGATCAGGAATTGGAATAATCTTTTTGGATAACATCTGATCTGAGGTAAGGAATCTATTTTACCAGTCTTGGGATAATCAGAGCTTTTTTCACAGATATATCAACGTGTCCCATATGTGTGTGTGTGTGTGTGTGTGTCTGTGTGTGCCGCTGATCAGGAAATGAGAGAATCGATATTTCAGCCAGCTTCTATAGCGTGCATAAGTACACATATACTATACTACTATATATCGATAATCTAGCGTTTATTTGAAAACTATTCATAAATAGGCAGAAAAATGTAAACGTTTTTGTGTATGCCAGAATATTCCAGTAAATGCCGTTTATCACGGAATCTTTATATTTTCCTGAAAAACTAGGGCTTTTCAAAATGCTATAAAACGGAAATGAACCGATTAAAAAACAATCAGTTTTTCGACAATGTTGACTGCAAACAAGTCATTGATAAACGACGGGCAGATTAGACACATAAATGCCATAATTTAAGACAGAGATTATGCGTTCACAATCACATCATTGAAGTGGGTGCTGGCATTTAACAGGGTTTTACCATGTTCACCAGTGGTAATCAAAGTGTTAACTGCAGGCCTAAAAGTAACAGACCTGCAGCTCGACAGGAATTGGTTTCATAGCATATGCTGCAAATCTGTTCATCAGAATATGTGTGTGTGTGTATGTGCACACGTTTGTTTAGTTAACTGCAAGCTATGTGTGTGTGTCTGTGTGTAGGTGTGGTTGTGAGTGTGCCATTGGCTGTGCACAGATGTGCATATGGCCGCTTAGTAATCTGCAAGCTTCCACGCACTTGTGTGTGTGGCACGCGTGTGTATGTATGTATGTATGTATGTATGTATGTATGTATGTATGTATGTATGTATGTATGTATGTATGTATGTGTATGTATGTATGTATGTATGTATGTATGTATGTATGTATGTATGTATGTATGTATGTATGTATGTATGTATGTACAGGTATGTATGTATGTATGTATGTATGTATGTATGTATGTATGTATGTATGTATGTATGTATGTATGTATGTATGTATGTATGTATGTATGTATGTATGTATGTATGTATGTATGTATGTATGTATGTATGTAATGTATGTATTGTGACGAGCCTGGTGGTGTTCAGACATGCCACAGTTAAAAAACAAACAAATTTGAATGTCCACACAAAAGGAATATCAATCAATACAAATATTTATTGATTAATGGGCAGAATTCAGTTCGATAGGCAAAGAGAATGGTCATAATACAGTCTGATGGTCAAAACACAAAACAGGCTCTCGTACAAAAAGAAGGGATTGTTCAATACTCAATAGTAGTCTACTCAAGAGTAGTCGTCCGGTCCAGGGTCAGTACACAAGGGGGTTTCTCAGCCAGTCTAGGGTCCAGTACGCGTCTATTCAAAAGGCAACCGGTTCATGCTTCCGCGTTCGCGTTTTGCGCTCTGATCGGCCACTGCTGTTTCTGGTTGCACCAATCGTGTGACGGCAAGTTCTTTTGCCGGTTAAGCTTAGGCACTCTTTCGAAGTTGGTTAAGGTTAGAGTTTGTCTTAGAGCATGGCGATAGAACGCCAGCCCTGATTCCAAACTTTAACCTTAACCAACTTCGAAAGAGTCACCTAAGCTTAACCAGTGATAAACTAGGCGTTAGGTAGTTTGCTGCTGGTCCAGGCGGAAATGGGCGCGTCACGCGATTGGGCGCACATGTCACATGACCAGAAACGTCAGTGGCCAATCAGATTCGCAAAACGCATGAACCGGTTGCCTTTCGAATAGACGCGTCCAGTACACAATGAACACCTTCTCGCCTTCACCTCTCCTCTCACTACCTCTCACCTCACAAAACTCTGAATATAACAATCTCTCTCTCAATACAACAACTCCAACCTCACCTCCACTCAACTTACCTTTAACTAACCTAGTGTATTTGTAGTGTGTGTGTCTGGGGTGTGTGCACGTGAGATGTGGGTGAACTAATGATGCACAGGTGTGTTCTATCAGTACTAATCAGCTACCTAATTGTCTCTACTCCTTCCGTGGCAATAATATCTCCTGTCTGTCTGTATGTATGTATGTATGTATGTATGTATGTATGTATGTATGTATGTATGTATGTATGTATGTATGTATGTATGTATGTATGTATGTATGTATGTATGTATGTATGTATGTATGTATGTATGTATGTGTGTGGGTGTGGGTGTGGTGTGTGTGTGTGCTGTGTCTGTGTGTGTGCTGTGAGAAGCCACAGGAGGCCATCATTTGCCACTTCAAAGTGCTTACCCATAATCCTCAGAGTGTGGTTAATTTGCACTTGGAACCCACAGACAGAGAAAAGCATAGGGGGAGAGGGAGAGATAGAGAGAGAGAGAGAGAGAGAGAGAGAGAGAGAGAGAGAGAGAGAGAGAGAGAGAGAGAGATACTGAGGCCAGTAAGTGACAGTCACCTGACATGTTTATGCCGTAATATTTTATGTTTTATTTTATGATGATAATTTTTGTATGTACTATGACATTAACACTATGATCGCCGTGGACGAGTTTACACGTCATTCCTAGCCATGCTCATTCTGCCGAAGACGCCGTAACTCGTCTTTGATGTCAATATTTCAAAAATCTGTCATCGAAATCATATTTCCTTTCCGGAGCCCTGAGACACACTGCAAAGATCCACTCAACTCTCTAGCGGTTCAAGAGCGCCATCTGGTGGCCGATCGGCAGATCGCCAGCCGGAAATTAACCTTTGAACCGGTAGTGCTCATCCATATGTGGTCCGGGCACTCGCTATCGTTAGAGAGACTCCGTATTGACACAGTGAACATCGATCGGTGCAAATAACTCGAAAAAACAACATGATTTGGACGTATATACTATTATACAACCTGGAAATGGATCGGGCATTTCTCCATCCCATAATAGAAACAATTCTGTTCCACGCTCATCTGCCAGCGGCGCGAGGAAGCCACGGTAAGATTCAGCGTTATATTCTAACGTCTTCTATACTAACTGATCTGATGAACATATGACCCACACTAGATGAATCATCTAACGCTGCCCACGGAATTATAAACGATCCCCCGCCCATCCGGTCATCATCAGATGATGCATAGAAACTTCTAGAACCACGTCCAGTTGAAATTTTTTATCTCGCACAGATTCCTACCAAACTGTATTTGATCATCAATATAATGCATTTAGGGCTATAAATCACGTTCTGAAGAAAGCTGCAGAAAACGATAAAAACATACTTATACTTTAGACCATATTTTAGTATGAATATGTGAATGAAAAAGTTTAACGTTGCTACACCCTGAACAATACATATAGGACATTGAATGGGCCATAATAATGGCAATTTAGCAATAGAATTTAAAAAGTTATAGCCCTGCAAAGAAGGGGAACTTCTCCATATACAAATAGAGCTGGCGAGGGATGGTAAATTATTAATTTAACCCATGGCAATTAAAGTGTTAATATCTGTTTTGTAATCCATGTTTATGTTATTAATCATTTGCTTTGGCAACATGTACAAGTTGCGTCATGCCAATAAAGCCATTTGAATTGAATTGAATTGAGAGAGAGAGAGAGAGAGAGAGAGAGAGAGAGAGAGAGAGAGAGAGAGAGAGAGAGAGAGAGAGAGAGAGAGAGAGAGAGAGAGAGAGAGAGAGAGAGAGAGAGGGTGGGGAGGGAGATAGAAATAGGAAAAGAGAGTGTGAGTGGGGGAGTAGCCTCCAGCTGCAGCCTCGGAGATAATCCCCAGATTGGGCAACTTCCGCCCAGCCACAAGATTATTACTCCTGTGACAGGGCAATGCGCTGATTGGCGGAAAGTACGGAAGTATCTCGAAGTAGGGCTCTACAGTGCGACCATATTGCTCGCATATGCCCCTAAAAATATGTGCGTGCGAACATGCAAAATCAAGTACTCGCACGGTGTGCGAGTGGGGCCGGCGAGTGCAGAGTACAGCCTCCTCATTCGTCCTTTTTTTTCTCCGCTGCGAGAATCGTTAAGAAACTACAAGTCCCACAGTTCACAGCCGCATAAACGTTCCAATCACAGTAGAGTTCCTGTGGTCACGCGACTGGAAACTGAAAGTAATGATCAGCGTCTGTCTGAGTCAGACAATACTTACAGCCATGTCGAAGCCCATTCATTTTTATTTTGCACGAAATATACCGGAGAATGAGAAGTCAGGCGAGGCAGCTCATGTTACAGAGGTGATGGTTAACGTTAACGTTAACCAAGATACTGACGCTAGCCAGCATGGCCAATGTACCCACTGTAGCTAACGAAGCTACACCCAATGTAGCCACTGTAGCTAGCGAAGCTACACCCACTGGAGCCAGAGGGAAGACATACAAATTTAACGTGAATTGGCTAAACATTTCCCCATGGCTAGAGTTCTAAAACAATGTCATGTTTTGTAAATATTGCAAAGTAGGATCGATGCATTGCGATGCATTGTTACACCCCTACAACTGGCCCACTGTGTATGTGTGTACAGCTAACTTGGCTAGCGTTATCAACCGCAGAGGTGGGCAATGGGTCCAGCTGTAGCGCCGGACGGCCAGAGTGCAAGCGGTGTGGCAATAGGTCCAGCTGCAGCGCCGGACGGCCAGAGTGCAACGGTGTGACGTTGTAATTGGCAGAATCGACTGTCAATCAATGGTCTACCTGACACGCAAACTACTGTACTGGAGGTGTACAGTATTTCAATAGGCAACCCTGAAAGGATTATTTTTCTAAAAGAGCAACACTAGCTACCCCCTCTACTGATGGCCCTGGTTGTAAAGCCAGTGTCTCCTTTTTGTTCAATGTCACTGCCTTTCTTATTAGGCCTAGTTGTTGGCTACAACTTTGCCATAGTAGGCATTAATCACTTAATTAATAGTTCAAATGTCTGTGTCCCATTCCCGTTTGCACACGCAGATGATACACACACACGCACACAGTGGGCCAGTGACTTTGGTGGTATGTGCTATTGCACAGATGTGTCCCGTTCCCGTTTGCACATGCACGCACAGTACAAATATACATTTATTTTTGAAAAAAAAAAAAACTCTGTTACTTGACATATTTTCACTGTGCTCCTAAATATTTTTGGGTGCTCCTAAATTTCTTTGTGTGCTCCTAAATTCTTTCATTTAGGAGCACCTGTGCCCCTAGTCAAAAAGGTTAGCGTAGAGCCCTGCGTCTGACGTATCTCGAATTACGTCTGACGTTTCTCTACGTTAGCGAACGTTAAACGTTGTATTAATAAAATAAGATAAATTCAGCAGCATGGGGAGGGCCGGGGGGAGGGGAGGTACAGGTAGTAGAAGACACTGTATTAATATAGTAGTAATAATAGTAGTTGGCTAGTTGCGCGCTTCTGGCCACCTCCCGCAGTGCGCGCATACACACATACTGTAGCCTATACAGTACGTGCAAAATTAGTTGTCAAGAGCCAATCGCACAGGTTGCCTCATCTCATCTGGCTCTGCAAATAGATCTAGAGTCTGAATATCATATATAGCCTCAAGCGCTGGAGCGCTTTGCGATGGATCAAACTGTATTAATATAGTAGTAATAATAGTAGTTGGCTAGTTGCGCGCTTCTGGCCACCTCCCGCAGTGCGCGCATACACACTTACTGTAGCCTATACAGTACATGCAAAATTAGTTGTCAAGAGCCAATTGCACAGGTTGCCTCATCTCATCTGGCTCTGCAAATAGATCTAGAGTCTGAATATCATATATAGCCTGCTGATGATCTCTCTCGAGTCAAATCCATTCTGAGAACGGAATGCAGTGCCCGTGACGCGGGTCTTGATTGATTGATTGATTGATTGATTGATTGATTGAAAATTGTATTAACAGATCATGCTGGACCTACAAAAGGCCTTTGACACTGTCAATCACTCCATTCTTGATTGGACATTTTATTAACAGATTGCAGAATGGGTACAGTACAGTACAGCTCAATACACACAATTGTTAAGGGGATGCAGACCAGAGAAAGACTTTCGTCTTGTTTACATCAGGGTCCCCCATTTTCAATTCATCATAACATATGACATACACGACATACAGATAGACAGTACTGCTACATCTATACATTTATGACATACTGTACCAGATTTGCAAATACAGTATTGTTTGTGATACAAAAAGAGTCCAGAAAAGAGAGTATATACATTTGACGTAGAAACTGTACATTGGAGGAGGTTGGGTAGGTGGGGGGGGGGGGACTGTACATTGGAGGTGGTTGGGGGGGGGGGGGTCGGGTAGGAGGGGTGGGTGGGTGGAAGGACACTGTACAACTGTACAAGCAAAACTGTACATTGGAATATTGACAAAACCATACTTGGTCATTTACTGTACATTGGAGGGGGTTGGGTTACAACACAGGAGCAGAGTATAAACAACAGTACAGGAATGAGAAACAGTCTGAATGGGTTTTAACATTTTAGTTTATTTCATGCGGATATGATCTGTAATACCTGATCGGTACAATATCTACTAACCTGATCAATACAAGCCCCCCCCCCTCTTGTCAGCGCAGACGTACTTGCTTTTGATTTTGACGTTCAATTAACACGTTCGCTAACGGTCCAGCATGATCTGTTAATACAATTTTCAATCAATCAATCAAGACCCGCGTCGCGGGCACTGCATTCCGTTCTCAGAATGGATTTGAGAGAGATCATCAGCAGGCTATATATGATATTCAGACTCTAGATCTATTTGCAGAGCCAGATGAGATGAGGCAACCTGTGCGATTGGCTCTTGACAACTAATTTTGCACGTACTGTATAGGCTACAGTATGTGTGTATGCGCGCACTGCAGGAGGTGGCCAGAAGCGCGCAACTAGCCAACTACTATTATTACTACTATATTAATACAGTTTGATCCATCGCAAAGCGCTCCAGCGCTTGAGGCTATATATGATATTCAGACTCTAGATCTATTTGCAGAGCCAGATGAGATGAGGCAACCTGTGCGATTGGCTCTTGACAACTAATTTTGCACGTACTGTATAGGCTACAGTATGTGTGTATGCGCGCACTGCGGGAGGTGGCCAGAAGCGCGCAACCAGCCAACTACTATTATTACTACTATATTAATACAGTTTGATCCATCGCAAAGCGCTCCAGCGCTTGAATACGGCTGGGGGATCCGCTCTATACAATGCAGACCCACGGCTCTCGTATTATAATGAGCCCGCGAGGCGTGTTATTATTAGAGTTAATAATATTGTATATTGTTTACATTGCCTTTTTATTCTATTTTTACTTCTCCACTGTACTATAATTATGTGACCTGTACCTCTATGTCTTCTACTACCTGTACCTCCCCTCCCCCCGGCCCTCCCCATGCTGCTGAATTTATCTTATTTTATTAATACAACCTTTAACGTTCGCTAACGTAGAGAAATGTCAGACGTAATTCGAGATACGTCAGACGTACTTCGAGATACTTCCGTACTTTCCGCCAATCAGCGCATTGCCCTGTCACGGGAGTAATAATCTTGTGGCTGGGCGGAAGTTGCCCAATCTGGACCGAGGCTCCGAGGCTGCAGCTGGACCCTATTGGAGTGGGGAGGAGGGTGAGGGAGGGATGAGGAGGGAAAAGGAAGGAAGTGAGGGATGAGAGAAAGAGCGAAGGATGGAGGAAGAGAGGGCAGGTTTTAAGAACACAAGTTGACTTGGTAATACTCACATTTTGAGTAAAAAATATGGCTTTTAACATGTGCAATGTTCAATGAAATAGAAAAATAAATAATAAAATGTGTTGATTGACCGTAATAATGTTTTTGTTATAAGGCTCTGCAAATGTTACTGAATGTTGTAGCAATGTATTTCTAGCTAAATTGAAATAATAAACAAATAAAGGGTCTCAATTAAATATGTGGTAGTAAAAATAACCTGTGGGAGGATTTCAACAAGATAAATGCGACAACAGTGCAAAATATTTCACTATAATATTTCAAAGCAACAAAAAAAAAAGTTTATAAAACTGGATCTCCAACGGTAAGCTCACTTGATGCAATATGATTTCAGATCGCTAATAAAAAAAATAAAAAAAAAGAGAAATCTCGTGATGGGCATTCAACGGTTAATGTTGGTATGAGTAGCTCAAAAAACAAAGAGAGAGGGCAAGTCTCCAAACTTGCTACTTGCCCTACAAAACATAAACAAATAATACTATCCTCCGTGACAAGGAGCGATAGATACTTCGACAAGAACAGTTATGCTACTTACAAACAGTGTTCAGCGAACGGCTGACAAACAAACGAGCACAACACGACAGGAACCAGGGAACACAGAGTAATGACGCGACAGGGAAGACAGGAAATAACAGGCATATATACAGACACTGATTGACACAGGAGGGTAATTAGGTGATTAGACTCAGCTGGGGAAACAGAGTGACAAATAACATTACCAAGTTGAAATATAAATACACACAAACACAACACTGACCAGATCACAAAACCAACACAGATAGGGAAGACATTTAGACCAGGGAGTGTAACATCACAGATAAGACAGACATCAAATGTACAGACAAGAGATTGATAAGGACCACATGAAACACATTAATAAATAAACACAAGAGCTGCGCCACCTGAATTAGTCCACAGGATGGCGCACAACCTGGGGGGCGTTACACCCTCCCAAATAGGCCCCCCCAGAAAAAACTATGACCAAACAACAAATAAACATGGGTCACAACTTATACAGCTCTGTCGCTCGCTGGGACTGTACATAGTCAACGGTAGGCTCAGAGGGGACTCTTACGCCACGGGCTCACTGCTGACGAATGAACACGGACGGACGGACGGGCGGCTGCCTCTTCACTTCCGCTCCCATGTTAACGGACGATAGTAGGCACACTGGCCGCGAGCGGGAGCGCGCCTCGCGAGCGGCTCCCGAGCGGCAAGCTATCTTTTCGCTTCCATCCTATTTGAGGCGGCGCGGGAGGCGTGCGCCACGCGCATTGTCACAGAAATACAATTGAATATCTGCATTCTTACCACAGATATAGATGTTGTTCAACCAGCTGTGTCTGTATCTGCAAATAAACACCTCGAATGTTTGTCTGTATGTTTGTTTATACCTATAACTATTACAATGTTGCATAATAATAATAATAATAATAATAAATAATAATAATAATAATAATAATAATAATAATAATAATAATAATAATAATAATAATAAAAATAATAAAAAACAGCTCATTCTGGAGCATTCTATGAAAATTGTCTTTTAGTGGAATATTCCACAACGTTGCTATTCGTCGGCCTTTTTATGAATCGTTTTCAAATAAACGCTAGATGATCAATATTATACGTGCACGCAAGCACATTACGGCCGTGCACTGATAATCGCTCCGTTGATTTCCTCACAGACTTTTACAGTGAAACCGAAAGAAAACATTTCACAAAACAGCTTATAACTTCATCAAACTTACTCTGATTATCCTACCACTGATAACATAGAGTCCTTACCTGACATCAGATGGTATCCAACTGGTATATTCCAATTCCTGATCACCATTCGAAAAAATCGATAAGTGTATGGATCCAACTCCATGATCCGCGGGGATCTGAGGCTCCAGAATGAACTGTGGTAACCCCGGCTGGATCAGTGAACTGGAAAATGTGGAGTACCGGATTTTTTTCCCCATTCATTTTCATTGAGTCCATTCCAAAATCACTTATGTCATCTGGGAGACGACAGGGGGCGCTTTTTTCCACAGTGATCACCGGCGCAGCTCGGCTATACTCGGGTAGGCTCGGGTGATGCAATAATTTTTCAGATCGCAAAAAAGAAGAAAAAAAATCCGAGAAATCTCGTGAGTGGCATTCTACGTCACTATTAAAAACCCGAGAAATCTCGTGAGTGACACTCAAAGTGTTAAGGGGAGACCACCCACCTAAAATACCCTTTTCCTGATTTTGGGGCAATTTTGAGATTTTTGTATAATGTTGCCCCTTTACATGTCTTCTTTCAAACTAGTGACAAGGAAACTTAGAAAAAACACATTTAGTTGCTTATTTTGCTTCATTTTGCATGATTGCATCCATAAATGTGCACATATCAAGTGCACATTTGCATATATAAACATACAATTCAGAAAACTTGCAATATATTTTTTCTTAGTTTATATGTACATAACAAACTGGGAAAGTTTCATAGTGATATCTATTCAAATATTTGTTTGCCTATTAGGGGGTACAATAATCGGTTGTGTTGTTTGTTACTAAACTGTTACTACTACTACATCATTATTATTATGTTATTCAGTTATTCAGTTATCAGGCATGTGTTTAGGTTGTCTATTACTAATGGTTTGATTGGGTGTTGTGTTTGTAAATAGCGGTTTAAAAAAAAATTTATGGCATTTTACAATACAGAACTTTGAAAGCGTTTTCCCAAAGGGTAGACATGTACCATTTGCCTAGCATCTACACACACCAAACTTTCAACCTTTATTCATATCTATATCCTGCTTCTTTGTGCCAAAGGGTTTGTTGATATGTCATACATAGCCTGATTTAGAGACAATACAAAACTTTAAAGGCGTTTTTCTCAAAACGAGATTTTATGAGTTTGTATTACACATAAAAAAAAAACTCAATTTCTCTAGTACCTCCAAACTGGCCACGTTTCCTCCTATCCATATACCACAACTTTTTGCTAGAGGATTTTTTGATATATCACTCATCCAGATTTTTAGAACATTTTATGACTAGGGGGTCATAAAAGTTTATAAATTCCTGTTCGGGTGGCATATCAAAAAATCCTCTAGCAAAAAGTTCGGTATTTAATGTAGTAACATGAAAAACCATGAGCAAATATCTATATATCATACATTTTTTCTAAATTTTGTTTGGGGTAACATGCAAAAAGGGGCCATTTTGAATAGACCACGCCCCCTTTTGGGTAATAAGATTATGCAATTTTTTTTTATTTTTTTTGTTGACTATTCTAAACAATTAAGATGTTTGCAAATGATTTCATCCTTTATTATTTGTCCCCCTATCTAGGTGGCTGGTCTCCCCTTAAAAAACACTACAAATGGAAAGAAAGTAGTATAGAAGCATCCAAACTGCTACAGACTGAGTGAGCACAGCCTTGCTATTGAAAAGGGGAGGCACAGGAAAACCTGGCTTCCTGCAGAGCAAAGGCTGTGCTGTCATTTCATCCTCAATGAGCCTGAAACTGAGATACACTTCCTCACCAAATGTGAAAAATATAAATATATTGAGAAATGCATTTAATAATTTTTTTATTAATAACAAAAGGTTTTCTTACACTACCAGATACAGAAAAACGACCAGTCCTACTAGGGGAGGACTTAACAAGCTGTGAGCTAGCAGCAATCTATGTTGCTGCCTGCCATAGACTGAGGGACAGTGAGTGACAGTCACCTGTAGGGATGGGTACCGAATTCGGTACTTTTGAGGTACCGAACCGAAACACGTCGGTACTACCGAGTATCGAATCAAGTGAGAAACCAAAAAAAATAAAAAAATAAATCTTTTTAAACTTTTTTTTTTTTTTTAAAGGGTCTGGGTCTGTTAGAGAGAGAGAGAGAGAGAGAGAGAGAGAGAGAGAGAGAGAGAGAGAGAGAGAGAGAGAGAGAGAGAGAGAGAGAGAGAGCGAGAGAGAGAGAGAGAGAGAGAGAGAGAGAGAGAGAGAGAGAGAGAGAGAGAGAGAGAGAAAGAGAGAGCCCTGGGTCTGTTAGAGACAGAGAGAGAGCCCTGGATATGTTAGAGAGAGAGAGAGCCCTGGATATGTTAGAGACAGAGAGAGAGCCCTGGGTCTGTTAGAGAGAGAGAAAGAGAGAGAGAGAGATGTGTCTTTTATCTTACAGGCATTTCATGATGTTTTGAATCTATTGTGTGGTACCGGATAACCGGACCAATAGTAAACACCTCTCCTGTATTAAATTCACACATCATCCAATGTATAATCTTTAGAAAATGAGATTTGAAAATGCGTCTCAAAATATAAACAAGACCATAATATGGTTATTTTTATAAAGGACTCAATTGACACATGTATAATTTTTCTTACAGTGACTCTTGTTGCTATTGTTAAGAGTAGTTTGCTGTGCCAGTGTAGGAACCATTGTCTCGTGCCAGCAAGGCTTTCTGAATTGAATTGAGTAAGAGAGAGGATAAGAGAATTAGAAAGAGAACAATAAAGTGTGTGTGTGTGTGTGTGTGTGTGTGTGTGCATGCGTGCGTGTGCATGTGCGTGTGCATGCGTGTCTGTGTATGTGCGTGTCTGTGCATGTGCGTGTGTGTGTGTGTGTGTGTGTGTGTGTGTGTGTGTGTGTGTGTGTGTGTGTGTGTGTGTGTGTGTGTGTGTGTGTGTGTGTGCCAGAATGAGGAATTATGTGTGAGAGAGAGAGTGCAGGAGAGAGAGATGATGTGTGGGTGAGTAGAGTAACTTAAGTTAGTGGTACTGTTGTGTGTACACGCTGAGAGAAAGGCACCTTTTCTTTTTGTTTTGTTTAGTTTATAAAAGAAAACGTCCCATTGTATTAACTTCGTTTTTAATAAAGGAGTATTCAAATTCAAAATGATTTACCTCTGCCTCTGTGTGTGTGTGTGTGTGTGTGTGTGTGTGTGTGTGTGTGTGTGTGTGTGTGTGTGTGTGTGTGTGTGTGTGTGTGTGT
Organism: Notolepis coatsorum; assembly: GCF_963971535.1. Taxonomy (NCBI): domain Eukaryota; kingdom Metazoa; phylum Chordata; class Actinopteri; order Aulopiformes; family Paralepididae; genus Notolepis; species Notolepis coatsorum. The sequence continues at coordinate 118,267,170 of NC_140170.1, forward strand.
GTGTGTGTGTGTGTGTGTGTGTGTGTGTGTGTGTGTGTGTGTGTGTGTGTGTGTGTCTCTCTCTCTGTCTGTTTTTGTCTGTGGGTGTTTTTGATGAACCTCTCATTTGGCAAAATTGGCGTCATGGCTTACGAGGAGAAATAAAGTCAGGGGGAGTGTGTCTGTTGACCCAATCTTTCCGTCCCAGTTCTCACTAAGCTAAGGGCACTTGGGTACCTGCCCACTTTGTTGACGTGGAACATAGAGTGTGCTGGGATTTATTTTTTTAATCAAATGGGACTTGACTTTTATTGCATTGTCTATTGCAAAAGGCTATTGGTTTTGTTATCTGTGTTTGGAGTTTTTCTTGCCCAATATCTCTGGAGGATCCACTAGCAATTGTTGAGGTCTCAGCATGATTCCACATTAGATGATACAAGTAGTAAGAAGCCTCTAGTTGGGTTAAGGTACTATGGTGTCAGTACGAAGGTCAGTACTACGGTATCAGTACTAAGGTCAGTACTAAGGTGTCAGTACTAAGGTGTCAGTAGTCAGTACTAAGGTATCAGTACTAAGGTATCAGTACTAATGTATCAGTATTAAGGTATCAGTACTAAGGTATCAGTACTAAGGTCAGTACTAAGGTATCAGTACTAAGGTCAGTACTAAGGTATCAGTACTAAGGTATCAGTACTAAGGTATCAGTACTAAGGTATCAGTAGTAAGCAGTGATGGGAATAACGGCACTATAAGTAACTTCGTTACTAACGGCGTTCGTTTTTTCAGTAACGAGTAATCTAACGGATTACTCTTCCAATCTTAATAACGTCGTTACCGTTACTACAAAAAAATGCGGCGCGTTACTATGAATGAACCTGTTTCTTTCATCAGACATATCTCTGCGCCGAGAGGCAATAATATGTTCTTCCTTGTTTAGTGGACAGTGCGCGAGCCCAGCATACATGCTGACGATTGGCTGAGGTTGAATACAATGTCATGGTAAGCCAATCAGAGGTGGAGGTCGGCGGGTGTCTAAAGCATCCAGAGTCTGACACACAGCGCGACAAGACAAGCGATCACTGATCAGTCAGCATGAGACCGCGGTCCGTGTAGTGTACGTTTTGAGCTCAAAAACGAATCTAACGAACAACACTGCGGGTCCATGAGCGTTTTGTGTTCACTCTTTGCAGCGCAGGGCACTGAGTGGCTCTACTGCAGTGCTGACAGCCTTATCAACAGTGCTGCACTTCCTGGTTTAATAGCACAGGCTTCAGGTATATATATCTCTGTATGTCATGCATGTCTTAAATGTAATGATTAGATTAGTTTAGATGATTCGATTAGATTCTTATATCTGTACGTTGTGTATGTCATTGATTGATTGATTGAAAAGTGTATTAACAGATTGCAGAATGGGTACAGTACAGTACAGCTCAATACATACAATTGTTAAGGGGATGCAGACCAGAGAAAGACTTTCGTCATAAATGTCATGAATTGAAAATGGGGGACCCTGATGTAAACAAGACGAAACTCTTTCTCTGGTCTGCATCCCCTTAACAATTGTATGTATTGAGCCGTACTGTATTGTACCCATTCTGAAATCTGTTCATTAAAATGTTCAATCAATCAGTATATATTTGTTATTTATTTTTGGTATAGTGCTTAACAAGCATAATTTAATGTTGCCCAGTTGTGGCCTGTGGAGGGGCAATACATATCAAAAGTTCCAAAACATCTATTCTGTTTGTATTTGTATGATCCACTATATAAACATAGTAATTATAATATCTACATAGCCTACATGGCATTTGATTGGAGGCTAGTCTCACTTTGTCCCACAGCAACATTAAAATAGTTTAGATTTGTGTATGTTGTTTATGTAAAAAAAAATCTTGAAAGTAACGCAATAGTTACTTTCTGAAGTAACTAGTTACTTTTATAATTTGTAACTGAGTAAGTAATTTAGTTACTTTTTGGAAGAAGTAACTAGTAACTGTAACTAGTTACTTTTTTAAAGTAACTTGCCCAACACTGGTAGTAAGGTATCAGTACTAAGGTCAGTACTAAGGTATCAGTACTAAGGTATCAGTACTAAGGTCAGTACTAAGGTATCAGTACTAAGGTCAGTACTAAGGTATCAGTACTAAGGTCAGAACTAAGGTATCAGCACTAAGGTATCAGCACTAATGTATCAGTACTTTTGCCACACATTAGTTGGCTGTGTTTGTGCATTATAGTATTTTTGTAATTGAATGGGTAGGAATGGAATTGTGTTGTTTATGTTTTTATCACCAATGTGGTCCATTGAGAGTTATACACTTAGCCAAATGCCTCTCCACAGCAGTCTTAGCTTGGCTAGTGCTGGGCAGGGCGGGGCGACACAGTAGCTGATGAGGTAGAGCAGTAGTCTGGTAATCCGTAGGTTCCCGGTTCGATTTCAGCGTGTCGAAGTGTCCTTGAGCAAGACACTTAACCCCTAATTGCTCCCGATGAGCAGGTTGGCACCTTGCATGGTTGCCTCCGCCGTCGGTGTGTAAATGTGTGAGTGAATGGGTAAAATGTGAGAAACAAATTGTAAAGTGCTTTCGATAAAAGCGCTATATAAATGCACCATTTACCATTTACCAAAAGTGGATGAAGAGCACATCAAGCGCACTGTGCTTTTGGTTTATTATAGAAACAGGACACCCTCGTGCACCTGCGCTAAGCTCACCAACGAGCATGGCAAGCGGTCAAGTGCGGGGCGAGTGTGTGTAATTGGACAGAATATGTTAATGTTTAGACTGCATTGGTCTCTGTGTACCTTATATGCATTAGGGCCGTCAGTTGTCCCTAAGAATACCATTCAAATATGAATAGGTTGAAATGAGGCACATTTGAATTAAATTAGATATTAGATGTACATATTATCATATCATCAAATTGAAGCAGGTGTAAAATGCTTACAATTGACAAGTTCAATGTGTGTTGTATTTGTTAATATGGGTATTACTGTACCAATAGGAAACTATCATTAGACATTGGGTTCTGCTTGGCATTGCAGGAATTTTTTTTTAACCAAGACCCAGTGATGCATTTTCAGTTCACCTTACCCATTCCCATGCATTGTACCCTTCTTATACCATCCTATGCCAGCTCTATTTGTCTATGGAGATGTTCACCTACTTTGCAGGGCTATAACTTTTTAAATTGTATTGCTAAATTGACATTACTATGGCCCATTCAACATCGATTAGCTATTGTTCAGGGTGTAGGAACGTTTTACTTTTTCATTCACACATTCATACTAAAATACCATCCAGTAGGGCTGGGCGATATGGAAAAAAATCATATTTTTTATTTTTTTAACAACAGATGTATGTTTATTTTGCAGCAATTCTTTGTCATTGCCGCCATCTTTAGTGTTACATCCCCTCACACTCCAGTTCTCAGGCTGCAGCTGGTTTAAAAGCTAAAGTAAACCGGCTTCTCTGCTGGCTGTGGCTCCAGAGGAGTTGAACAGTTCTGGCTCTGCTAGTTTATTTTCGATCTTTTGGCGCTTTTTTGGTGGACAAACCACCGCACATGTGCACCGTGACTCGTGACTGGAGTCTAGTTCTGCTAGCACACATAGCCTACTGTGTACAGACGGTTTCAAAATGTATTTTAAATTAGAAAGCAAACAAAATAAATGGACAAGAGAAAAAGAAATCTGAATTTGGTCAGTATTGTCATTTGGACAAGCAAAGCCATTACTTTAAGTTGCAGGCAAGAAAGACAAGTCTGTCCACTGTCTCTGGTTTTAAAACTGCCCTGTTGCAGGTAAAAAAAAAAAAAAAAAAAAAAAAAACGATTTTTCGATTTTTTTTTATTTCAATATTCAATATCAATTATTAAAATATATCGCGATATTTATCGTTATCGTTATATCGCCCAGCCCTACCATCCAGAGTATAAATATGTTTTTATCGTTTTCTCCAGTAATTCATAGAACGTGAGTTATAGCCATTTATGCATATATTACATCATCAAATGCAGTTTGCTAGCGATTGACGTCAGATTAAAAATTTCAATTGTACAAGGTCCTAAACGTCATGACTCATCATCTGCTGGTGACCAGAGGGGGGGGGGGGGGGGGGGTCGTTTATAATGCAATGACCGACGTTAAATGAATCATGTAGTATGGGTGATATATTGATATATTGATCATAGCAGTTTGTATGGATAATAATAATCAAAGACGCTGAAACTCACCGCAGCTTCCTCTTACCGTTGGGTGATCAGCGTGGAGCAAAAAGTTCGCTATTAAGTTTCAAGTTCAAGTTTCTTTAATAGTTGTCATACAGAAGTACAGAATACTTTTGTACAAAATGCTTCTTACTGTTGCGCTCCAGAGACTGTGCATGACAAGATAAGTATGAAATAAAAACATAGTAAAAATTAGAAGAAAAAAAAAGAGGTCACAGTGTTCAGTTTAGACATATGTACAATGTTCGTAGACGTAGTTACCATACAATATACAATACTGTGCAGTGTACTAATATACAATACTATATAGTGCAAGGCATAAATGGACAAGGTGCAGTTTAGGTACAATTCACAGTAGGTGTACGAGTTGTAGTGCAAATCCTTTATCAATAAATATAAAGTGTAAGTGTGTTTGTGTGATCTAAAGTGTGGAGAGTGGGTGCTGCAGTGTGTTGTTTGTTTGAGTGAGTGTGTGTGTGCGTGTGGGTGTGTGTGCTGTGTGCATTTGATGGTTGTTGCATAGTGATTATTGTTCGTTTAGCGATTATTGTTCGTTTAGCAGCCTGATGGCCTGGGGATAGAAGCTCCTTCTGAGTCTTTCTGTGCTCGCCATAAGACTCCGGTATCGCTTGCCTGACGGCAGCAGTTCAAAGAGGCAGTTGTTCGGGTGGCTCGAGTCCTTAATAATTCTCTTAGCCTTCCCCTTGCACCGCTTGTTGTAAATGTTCTGGAGGGTGGGAAGCCCCCCTCTAATTGTGCGTTCGGCTGAACGTGTCACTCTTTGTAGTCTGCTACGGTCTTGTGCAGTGCTATTCCCAAACCAGGAGGTGATGTTGCCGGTCAGGATGCTCTCTATTGTACATGAGTAGAAGTTCCTAAGGATCTTCTGACTGACTTGGAACTTCCTTAGGCGCCTGAGGAAGTAGAGGCGTTGTCGTGCCTTCTTCACAACACTGTCAATGTGTGTGGTCCATGTCAAGTCCTCGGATATGTGGGCTCCGAGGTACTTGAAACTGGGATGTTGATCTAGATTAACCATTTCCGGGTTGTATAATACTATTATACGTCCAAATAACGTTGTTTATTGAGTTATGGCAATCGATTATCCAGTGTGTCGAGATGGAGCCCCGGGAGCGATAGCGAGTGGCGGACGGAATAGGGGGGGGACACCAAGCACTTCCCCACTTCCGGTTGGCCGATCGGCCACCAGGTGGCGATATTGAACCGTTGGAGAGTTGAGTGGAGATCCACAGCACCCGTCAAGGATCCGTCGGTGAAATATGAATGCCATGACAGAAATTTGAAATATTGATTTCGATGACGGCGTAATAGGGCGGGCCATACTTTTTTTTTTTTGGAAAATCAATCGAGTGGGGTGTCTAAAATATGTGTTTTTTTGTGGGGAATTCAAATATGGGATTATTTTTCTAATCGGATAACTCCTACCTACATTGTTTTGGATTTCAAAATGGCCGATTTGACCATTTTTCACCCCTTGGCCATACATGGATGCCAACATGAATCTGAAGGAAATCCTAACATGCAAGGTGTCTAAATGATGTGTTTCTTAATGGGGAATTCAAATATGAGTTCATTTTTGGGATAGGATAACTCTAACCTACATCATTTTGGATTTCAAAATGGCCGATTTTACCATTTTTCACCCCTTGGCCATACATGGATGCCAACATGTATCTGAAGGAAATCCTAACATGCAAGGTGTCTAAATGATGTGTTTCTTAATGGGGAATTAAAATATGAGGTCATTTTTGGGATAGGATAAATATAACCTGCATAATTTTGGATTTCAAAATGGCTGATTTTACCATTTGAACCCATTGGTATTGTATTACAAAATTGCAAAGATAAAAAATATATGGGAAATCATTTATAATGACAAAGCCATCAAATGTATTAACAAGTGAACTGTATATAACTGGATACAACTCCAAAGATCAATAATAATAATACTAACAATAATAAATTGTATTTGTAATGCACACAAACACCTAAGTGCTAAATCTCGATATCCTGACTTCTTGAACTTTGCCAGGTTCCAATATCTTGATTGGACTCATTCTTGGATGGCAAGATCTCCTACTGTACTGCTTTAGCCACCAACCTACAAACTTAAAGTCAACGTCAGCCATAAATAGGTGAGCTCTTTCCAGAACTACTCAGCAGAAACCTCTGTAACCATTTTAACAAACGTCTCAATGTATTGAGAAAATCCATGGGGCTCCATCAATCCTCTATCTTCTTAAAACATTGGAAAGGCAGGGGATGGAAAAGAAGGCAGAGAAAAGGAGAAGGGGCAAAGAAGAAAGCTTTGCAGCAGCAGACAAGGTTGCCAGGAAGGATGTTGAGAGCTTCCTTACAGTCCCTGAAGTTGAGCTCATTCCTGAAACTGACCCTGCAGCTTCAGCAAAGCTACGGAAAAATTATGATGAGATTCCAAACATCGCCCTTGCTAGTGTAAGGTATGGCATAGGTCTAAGGCCAACTGCAGCTATAGCAACTGCAGCTCTGATTGATGCAGGACTCATATTAGAAGATGACACAAGTAAAGTGATTGATAAGAACAAGGTTAAGAGAGCACAAGAAAAGTTGATGCAAGAGCTGGGGGAAGAGTTTGAGGAGAAGTGCAGGGAGGAGGGGGGGATCTCCTGTATCCTCTTTGATGGGCGGATTGACATGACCAATGTGATGATGGAAGTGTTGCTAGTGAGCCTGGCAGCAACTATCTGTTCCACTTTACACCAGAGAAAGCAACTAAAGAGGAGTCCCATGCAGAGAAGATTGCTAAGGTCCTGTTTGCCTGGCTGAAAGAGAGAGGTTCTGATAAGACCTTGTGGGCCATTGGAGGAGACTCGACCAATGTCAACACTGGAGTGAAGGCAGGTGTAATGCGGAAGCTGGAGCTGCACCTGGGGAGAAAGCTGGTCTGGTTGGTGTGCAACCTGCACACTGGTGAACTTCCACTGCGCCGTCTCATTGTTGAAGTTGATGGGGCTACTCTGTCAGACAACAAATTGTCTGGGCCAATAGGACAGCTCCTTGATTCTGTGTTACAGACTTGGAGATCAATCCTAACTTCACCAGGATCTTTCTTGGCCCTCCGCTGATCAAGCTGCCTGAGAAGATCATTCAAGATCTCTCAACTGATCAACACTATGGCTATAAGCTGGTCTGTGCAATCAGGGATGGAGTGCTTTCTGCAAGGCTGGCTCTGCTGGAGATTGGACCGGTAAACCACAGCCGCTGGCTCACCACAGCAAACTGACTCCTCAGGCTCTGGGTGTCAAAGCATCAACTTAAAAGAAATAACCTGAATAATCTACAATGCATTGTGGAATTCATCATTGGAGTGTATTATCCATGTTGGTTCAACATGAAGGTCAAGCACTCCTGGATCGAAGGGCCTAGGCACATCCTGTTTCAGCTGGACTGCCTCAAGTCTCAGAGGAAGGAGGTGCTGGATATTGTGATGCCAACTGTGAGAAGATCTGCTTGGTATGCCCACAGTGAAGCCATCCTACAAACACTGCTGTGCTCTGAGGATCAAAAAGAGAGAATTGAGGGGGTGGAGAAAATCATGGCCATCAGGGGAGAGGGGGATCCAGACACTCAGCTGGGAGACTCCTGTGTCAGGATCAGAAGAACACCTCACATCAATAGTGACGCTTCCAGCATTGGTGGCTTAATCAGCTGGTCAGAAGATTTGTCAGAGCCACCTCTCACCTGCTCCCTAAGCACCTCCGAGGTGAAGAACTTAATCAACACCCCCATGGAGGTTCTCGACTGGCCTTGCCACACACAAAGCATCGAGAGGGTTGTTAAAATGGTGACTGAGGCCTCTGCTAAGTACTTTTCACAAGAAAAAAGGGATGGAGGGATCAGGGCTCAGGAGACCAGCAGGAGGCTGATGTCCAAGAATGAATCCAAGCAGGACTTGTGCAACCTGATCAAATTTAAGAAGATAGAGGATTGATGGAGCCCCATGGATTTTCTCAATACATTGAGACGTTTGTTTAAATGGTTACATAGGTTTCTGCTGAGTAGTTCTGGAAAGAGCTCACCTATTTATGGCTGACGTTGACTTTAAGTTTGTGTTTGTAGGTTGGTGGCTAAAGCAGTACAGTAGGAGATCTTGCCATCCAAGAATGAGTCCAATCAAGATATTGGAACCTGGCAAAGTTCAAGAAGTCAGGAGATCGAGATTTAGCACTTAGGTGTTTGTGTGCATTACAAATACAATTTATTATTGTTAGTATTATTATTATTGATCTTTGGAGTTGTATCCAGTTATATACAGTTCACTTGTTAATAAATTTGATGGCTTTGTCATTATAAATGATTTCCCATATATTTTTTATCTTTGCAATTTTGTAATACAATACCAATGGGTTCAAATGGTAAAATCAGCCATTTTGAAATCCAAAATTATGCAGGTTATATTTATCCTATCCCAAAAATGACCTCATATTTGAATTCCCCATTAAGAAACACATCATTTAGACACCTTGCATGTTAGGATTTCCTTCAGATTCATGTTGGCATCCATGTATGGCCAAGGGGTGAAAAATGGTAAAATCGGCCATTTTGAAATCCAAAATGATGTAGGTTAGAGTTATTCTATCCCAAAAATGAACTCATATTTGAATTCCCCATTAAGAAACACATCATTTAGACACCTTGCATGTTAGGATTTCCTTCAGATTCATGTTGGCATCCATGTATGGCCAAGGGGTGAAAAATGGTCAAATCGGCCATTTTGAAATCCAAAACAATGTAGGTAGGAGTTATCCGATTAGAAAAATAATCCCATATTTGAATTCCCCACAAAAAAACACATATTTTAGACACCCCACTCGATTGATTTTCCAAAAAAAAAAAAGTATGGCCCGCCCTAACGGCGTAATCCGTCATTGGCAGATTAAGCATGGCGAGAAATGACGGCTTAATTCGTCAATGGCGAAGAATGGGTTAATGTTTTTTTTATTGATTTATTTATTTTCATTTGACTGGGAGTTTGGCATTCAAATTATATATGCATTTAAAAAATATATATATAATTATGTTTATGTTGCTCAGTGACATTGAGGGGTTTCAGTTGGTGGGCTGTTTAGAGGCGGTGTATTGTTTGACAATAGTATGTATGCAACAGGTTGGTTTGCTACAAATGTGAATGGCTGGAGGGATGCCTTGTATTTGTTATACTGCTAGGGGTGTGTGTGTGTGTGTGTGTGTGTGTGTGTGTCTGTGTGTGTGTGTTTGTTGTGGACTGTGTTTGGTTTTAAGTGTGTACAGTAGGTGTTTTCCTCTTTTTTGCACTGTTTTTTTTATTAAGTAAGATGTTTCATTGAAGGACATCAAAAGTCAAAGTATTTCTCTCTGTCTCTACATGTAGTTCTTTCTTTCCGTCTCTCTGTCTCTCTCTGCCCCTCCTCTCTCCTCTGTCTCCATCTCTCTTGTTCTGTCTCTCCCTCCTTCCCTCCCTCCCATCTCTATCTCTCTCTGCAGTAGTGTGAGCGTCACTTGTCCCTTATCATTGCGCTGTATTCCCTGCGCGCTTGACTGCATTTGTCTCTCCTTTCCTCCACATCCTCCTCTCTCTCTGTCTCTCTCTCTCTCTCTCTCCCTCCGTTTGTGTGTGTATGTTGCCTAAGGAGTGCTACATGTCTGCCGTCATGTTTTGTGGTCTAAGGAAGGACTTAGGGGGGAGCAGCTTTGGTGAGTTGTGCCATCGTTACAATTTCCTAGCAGATAAATGCAATCAAAGGCACTCTAGCTGTACATTTCTGAACGTCTTCTTGCTAGAAATTTGCATTAACCCTTTCACTATCACTCTACATAAGGTTAACCTTTCACTACCCCACTACAGATGCTTCTGTAGTGTGGTAGTGGAAGGGTTAACCCTTTGTTTTCGCGTGGCAGTGAAAGGGTTAACCTTATGTACTGTTGCAGTGAAAGGGTTAACCATTTGGTAGTGCGGTAGTGAAAGGGTTAAGTTTGGCTTTGGTCAGTGTTGCGCTCTATTGGATATAGGAGAAAATATGCTTTAGTGAGTTTTGCCATTTTCAAAAGTATTGCAGCTGAAAAGCATTTAAGTTGTAAATTAGAAAAGGCTAAAGCTCTGGAACAGGGAATGAGTTTGGGGTTTGAAAAGTGTTGGTGCTATACGTCAGGTATCTGACTAATGCTGAGCCTTATGGCTTACGGTACATAACTGGTTATGGCTTTCTCCCACCATACAATACTGCTTCTGTGAGCTATGGCCATACATAGGGTGAGTCTATCATTTAAACCCACCAAAATCTGAATTTAAAATGTTTGATATAGGCTAATACAGTATACCCCAAGTAATTAATGATAGGCTATTGTCAACCTAGAACAACCCATGTGTGTTCATAACAGATATATCATGGGAAATGGGTTTTGTATGGATTTGGTCTAAAATGTTATTTAAATGCTGGGAGAAAATGACACAATGTGCTGTTTGTCCAGCTTAACATATTCAGATTAACAAGCTGTTGATCTGCATCTGAATTATTGCAGTTTGTGGTGTCATATGAGGATGAATGAGCTTTTATTGATTAATTGGCTGTGATTTTTTAAACCAGTAATCTACTGCCCAGTTTGTACAGTTTATTTACATCCACAGACATAGCTTGTTCAAAACAAGGAAAGGAGCAGGTGCTGGGAAATCAATTATTAATTTGATTTAGAAACATACTGTATTCCACAGATTCAAAGAAGTCATATACACTTCATAATACATACATATATACATACATACATACATACATACATACATACATACATACATACATACATACATACATACATACATACATACATACATACATACATACATACATACATACATACATACATACATACATACATACATACATACATACATACATACATACTATATATATATATATATATATATATATATATATATATATATATATATATATATATATATATATATACATACATAATAATATCCCCTTTAATAAAAAAAATTACAACTGTGAAATGTCAATATATTTGTTATTTAAGGTGAATTTGATACATAATAAACATTAATATCTTAATCTTAGAATAAGTATCAGTAACTACCCAAAAGAAAACTATAAATACCATCAACCTATCTTATATTGCAGGATCACAGAAAGGAATAGTTATTTTAGTTCTGTTTAATTACACACTATTTAAACATTTACTGTAATATCCCAGAATGTTAAAGCTGTTTTATACCCCGTTTACACCTAGCCATTTTGAGGGACAGTTCTGGGCCGGTGCCTAAACTCCAACCAGTTTTTTGTGTTTTGACATAAAAAATAACTGGCTCTTGGCCAGGAAAACTAGTTCTCGAGCAGCACCAACTCTTTGCCGTTCTAGAACCAAGAATCAGTCACGTCAGAGGCTGGGGGCGGGAGTATCCAGAGCAACAAGTCCAACTACCCTGCATGTTAAAAACACAGAGCTTCAGTATGGAGGTGAACCTCATCATTGATATAACTACATTATGCATTAAATAAATGTATCTTAAAAACAATCTCTTAGTTACATCAATATTGTGCTGTCAGAACAGCCTTGTGTTTGTAGGTTAAGTATTTAATGTTCGCTATTGTCCATTTCATGTCATCTACTTATCAACCAGGAAACGCTTATCTACTGTATGCACAGAAGTTATTCTTCTTTTCCAGCAACTCTCTTAGTTACAACAACATTGTGCTAAGCAGGGTTGTGCTTATAGCTGTATTAAGTATTTCCAATGTTCACTATCTTTGGCCAAATAAGACGGAGACATATAGAGACCTATACAGTGATGTAATGACACAAGCCCAGAACTAGAACTAGTAGGGATGCCCCGATCACGTTTTTTGCCACCGATACCGATCGTCGTGAGCCATATCGGCCGATACCGATCCGATACCGATCGTTTTTGATTAAAAAGAAATTAAAAATTATTTTATATAATTTTTTTTCCCTTTTTTATAAAATATATATATTATATAATTAGACTTGTACTTATATTATCTGCGAGACATCGCCACAAGCTCCACTGTCTGTGTGTACTCTAGGAGCCTCCAGCTACGGCCAGGATTCTCCGGAGCTGCAGCTAGACCCTATACTCGAGTAGCCTGCAGCTACGGCCAGGATTCTCCGGAGGTGCAGCTGGACCCTATTGATCATATTCAACAACATGCCCTCAGCTCGAATACGCATCGAATGAGTGTTATAAAACATTGATATCAGGAGCTATCTGTGGCTACTGCTGGCCGGCTATATAACGTTGATACAGCGCCTCTGTGAACTATTTAGTTCAGTGGGACATTTCGTTTTGAACAGTGAGCTGGCGTCAGCTAACATGAGCTAGCTGAGGTATCATCATACACGTCTCTACTAGAGTTTGCTGGAGCGTTTGTTGATGTCAGGAGCTATCGGTAGCTGGCCGGCTACATACCGTTCGGTTAGACAATGCCTCATCATGTATTGGACTGGAAGTGAATGGTTGACTGGGTCATTTTGTAACGCCGTCCTCCCGTTCCACTAGACTAGAATACTAGACCCGTGTTTACATGCGCGCGGGAGGGGCTGGAGGGAGGAGCAGACGCCGCACAGCTCCCGGTGTCTGAGACAGAACTCAGACAAGCGAGTGAGATCGGGTTTGACGATCGGCGAAAATAAAGCATTATCACCGATCACCGATCGCATATTTATACTGATTATCGGCCGATAACGATCGGTGGCCAATCGATCGGGGCATCCCTAAGAACTAGGTTTGCGTTTTTGGTGTAAGTACCCCCTTTTTGTTGTATTCGCACTAGGGATGGGCGTGAGTACTCGTAGCTATGAGAAAAAAATTAATAAAAAATCGAAATGATACATTTTTTATTTAAATAAAAAAAAAATACATATCTTTTCACATGTATGTTTCAAGTTTCTCAAGTTTCTTTAATATTTGTCATACAGAAGTACAGAATACTTTTATACAAAATGCTTCTTACTGTTACGCTCCAGAGACTGTGCAAGACAAGATAAGTATGAAATAAAATAACATAGTAAAATTAGAAGTAAAAAAATGAGGTCACAGTGTTCAGTTTAGACATATGTACAATGTTCGATGCAGAATAGACGTAGTTACCATACAATATACAATACTGTGCAGTGTACTAATATACAATACTATATAGTGCAAGGCAGAAATGGGACGAGGTGCAATTTAGGTACAATTCACAGTAGGTGTACGAGTTGTAGTGCAAATCCTTTATCAATAAATATAAAGTGTAAAGTGTGTTTGTGTGGGTGGGTGCTGCAGTGTGTTGTTTGTTTGAGTGAGTGTGTGCGTGTGGGTGTGTGTGCTGTGTGCATTTGATGGTTGTTGCATAGTGTTTATTGTTCGTTTAGCAGCCTGATGGCCTGGGGATAGAAGCTTCTTCTGAGTCTTTCTGTGCTCGCCTTAAGACTCCGGTATCGCTTGCCTGACCGCAGCAGTTCAAAGAGGCAGTTGTTCGGGTGGCTCGAGTCCTTAATAATTCTCTTAGCCTTCCCCTTGCACCGCTTGTTGTAAATGTTCTGGAGGGTGGGAAGCCCCCCTCCAATTGTGCGTTCGGCTGAACGTGTCACTCTTTGTAGTCTGCTACGGTCTTGTGCAGTGCTATTCCCAAACCAGGAGGTGATGTTGCCGGTCAGGATGCTCTCTATTGTACATGAGTAGAAGTTCCTAAGGATCTTCTGACTGACTTGGAACTTCCTTAGGCGCCTGAGGAAGTAGAGGCGTTGTCGTGCCTTCTTCACAACACTGTCAATGTGTGTGGTCCATGTCAAGTCCTCGGATATGTGGGCTCCGAGGTACTTGAAACTGTTCACTCTCTCAACCGGTGCCCCGTCGATGCTGAGGGGGCTGTAGTCCTTGACCCCCGACCTCCTGAAGTCCACAATCATCTCTTTTGTTTTGCTGACGTTCAGGGAGAGGCAGTTCTCCTGACACCACTGTGACAGGTTCTCTACCTCTTCCAGGTAGGCCCTTTCGTCGTTGGCAGAGATCAGGCCCACCACTACTGTGTCATCAGCAAATTTGATGATGGTGTTGTTGTTCCGCTGTGCTACGCAGTCATGTGTGTACAGGGAGTAGAGGAGGGGGCTCAGAACACAGCCCTGGGGGGCCCCTATGTTGAGCGTGATGGATGAGGAGGTGCAGTTGCCGGCTCTTACCACCTGGGGTCTGCCCGTCAGGAAGTCCAAGACCCACTGGCAGAGGTCATAGTTCAAGCCCAGGTCCCTGAGCTTGGCTATGAGTTTGGAGGGGACTATGGTATTGAATGCTGAGCTGTAGTCGATGAACAGCATTCTCACATAGTTCCCCTGCCTCTTGTCCAGGTGTGATGCTGCTGTGTGCAGCACATGGGCTATGGCGTCCTCTGTGGACCTGTTGGGGCGATATGCAAATTGCAGAGGGTCCAGGTTGATGGGGAGGGAGGAACAGATGTAGCCCTTCACTAGCTTCTCAAAGCACTTCATGGCTATGGAGGTGAGGGCTACAGGGCCGTAGTCGTTGAGGCAAGCGTGTGTAAGATTAGAACTGTTTGTTGGTTTCCTTAAACATATATACGTGAATGAACAAAAATAATCTATTATTATTATTATTCTTTTTTTGTTAAAAAAAGTACTTTTCGAGTAATACACGATCAATCGAGTATAGCATGCGATCAATCGATCTGGATTTTTCTTTAAAATGCCCATCCCTAATTCGCACCACAGGAACTGAGGACCATCGAAGTTCTTAGAACCCCCCTTTGAGGAACTTTCTTAGCTCCTACAGTACTTCAGGGCAGGTACTCTCCCAGCACATACCGTATGTGTATGGTGATTGGTCAAGTTCATGGTCTCAGCTAGGGATGCTCGATATTGGCTTTTTTACCGATACCGATATTCCGATATTGTCCAACTCCAATTTCCGATACCGATACCGATACCGATATCAACCGATACCGATATATGCAGGGTTTCCCCCCCAAAAAACGGAATAATTTCAGGTAACTAATAATTTCACTGGATGCATTCAAAAGGCTTTCTAAATGTAAGCATTATCTGTGCAAAATATGATCATTAAAAAAGTAAAAATGAAAATTTTAAACCAACATGCATACTTTTGACAATAAATAAAATAAGAATTGGTTCTTACTTGCTTGCCTGGGTAAATAAAGGTTAAATAAATGTTAAAAAAAAAAAAAAAAAAAAAAAAATTGTTATTGTTTTTTCTTTTTCTTTTTACCGATACCGATATTTTCCGATATCACATTTTACTGCCGATATCGGCCGATAATATCGGTCGGCCGATAATATCGGACATCCCTAGTCTCAGCCCTAAGTGTGCTCAGCTGTGCTCTGCCGAACCTTGTATTATGGTTGAAATACCTTTCAATGCATTGAAAACATTGTTCCCAGCTAATCTATTCATTCTCGGGGGAGCTCCCCAGTGGGTAGTTCCTCTCAGGGAGTCCCCAGAACGGGTTGGTCCGAAAACATGTAAACCAAACTTTATGGGCCACTCTAATGGACAGTGCTCAATGAATTGTCTCAGCATGTTCATTTGAATCACATAACATTGTGTTACTGTAACTGAGGGGTACAATTCCCTGACTGTATTAAATAAGTATGGTATCATTAAACCACTACTGTCTTATTACTACTGGCCATACAGTACACAGGTATATGAGATGAACACCTCCACAATGACACGGTTCCACACAAATCTTGGTTAGAATAATATTTATTAGCAGCAATAATAGTATATTACATTACTTTACTTAGAGTCGCGCTTGTAAGGCGAAGAATGTGCGTGAGTAAGTCAAGAGCGTAAGTCCATTAGAATATTACGCAGGAGATAATGAATACCACCTGTATCTTAGGAATTATATCTATGGTACACTAGTAGGGCAGCGGGAGATACTAGTAGGGTCCCTCCGGTTGTAGGCCAGCAGGGGGGAGGATTTGTCGGTAACGAAAGTCTGGGTCAACGAAGAATAAGGAGACTCCAGGTACAGGAGACGGTGCAATAATCTCTTGATCCGCAGACGAATAACAGCTATTCTCCGGTATGCAGCTCCGCATGGAAGAAAGCTAGCCAGCCTCAGGCGTCCTAGAGGCGGGCTCGACGTTGCTCCTCACAGGGTAAATCCCACACAATTGTGGGTGTAGACGATTCTCCGCTCCATCAGCTACAGGACCAAAGCAAATATAATCCAGCCGAAAAGGGCTATGTAGTCGTCGGGTAGGTTATCCAGTGTACATATCCACACGGTCCTCGTCTAGGGCTCCTCGGATGACGGCACCAGGTTAAGCCGCCCAGCCTGGATAAGCACACTAGCTGGTACGAGGAAGCGTTGGTAATGCTGGTCACTGTAGAATGGTAGCCGCACGATACACTATACATAAATAGACTATTACTGAAATAATAGAATAGGTCGAACTCGACGGTACAGCGTTAAACTCTGATACTTCAGCTATCAATTCGCACGCAGTCTCAAGGCTCTATTTTGGGGCCAAACGGGCCCTACTTCACAGCATGTTGTATCGTGGTGTGAGGCTTCACTTATTGGGTAACTCTACTTCTGTATTCACCTGCGCCGTATTTATACGTTAGGTGAACAAACTAGTACCAGCCTTATTCCTGTCTCGTATTCTTGCGCAGAGCCGGTCATGTCCAGGCATGTCTTTGGCGGTGACTTTGAACTAGACCTTGGGGGTATGGCAGTGGCGCCTAAGGGACCGCTGTCCAATAAGAGAACGAAATATTATGGTCTGTACTAGGTAAAGGGATATTCCGTGTATATGTACAAAGAATATACAAAGGATATCAGACGATATACAAATATTATACAATATATATCAAGTAATAAATATATATATTCGGTTTAATCTGATCCTTCGTAACAGCCGCCTCCTAATTAGTCTGCACCTAATTAGATAAGCAGAGACAGATTAACCGCACTGTCCACTACTCAATGTCCGTTGTGAGGGTAGGGCAGTTCACAAAGTCGGGGGGTCATGGTCGTCATCGAGAGAGTCGGGGAGCCTTGGCAACTCTATCAGCCTCGCCACGGGCCGGGTGTATGTCCGCCCTTGGGCGAGCACTTCTGCCGCTCTGACCTTTCCGTCGGCACCAGTGATCACTTTGCTTACACGGCCGGCCGGCCACATAGCTCGGGGTAGTGACTGGTCGATAATCATGACGACTGTACCTTCCGTCAAATTGTCTCTTTCTTTCACCCATTTCTGGCGGGTCTGTAGAGACGGTAGATAGTGGAGGAGGAAACTGTTCCAAAACTTGTCAGCCAATACTTGACTGTACCTCCACATTCTTCGGCCGTTCGCTTCTTCAGGCCTGTACACTGTCTGTGGTAGCGCGGGGTCCAGCCACCCCATCAAGAGAGTGTTGGGGGTGACTGGGTCGACATCTGCTACATCACTTGAGACGTAACCGAGGGGCTTTGAGTTCAATACTCCCTCGATCTCCGTGAGGACTGTCGTGAGGACTTCTTCCGCCACGGTCTGGGCCCCAAGCACGGCGTACAGGGCTGTCTTTATTGAACGTACTTCTCGTTCCCAAGTTCCACCGAAGTGAGGTGCATTCGGGGGATTAAACTGGAAATCAATCTGAGAGGGAGCGAGGTGGGTCTTAAGTTCTGGGCCCATAGCTTGGAAGCTCTCTCTCAGCTCTCTTTCTCCGCCTTTGAAGTTTGTCCCGTGATCAGACAATAATATAGACGGTTTTCCTTTCCACGATGTGAATCTCCGGAAGGCCATAAGGAATGAGTCCGTACTCATGGTTGGAAGGAGTTCTATGTGTATCGCTCGGGTGGTCATGCATTTGAATACAATACCCCACCGCTTCTCCGTCCCTCTTCCTTTCTTTACATACAGCGGGCCGAAACAGTCCATACCGGTGGAGTGAAAGGGCTTGTCGCCGAGTCGGAGGCGACAGGGGGGTAGGTCAGCCATCCTGGGTATACTGGGCTGTGCTCTCCATTTACGACAGTCTAGACAGGTCCGCTGGAAGCGTCGTACTGCTTCTTTTCCTTGCAGAATCCAATAACGACGTCTGATCTCCGCGAAGACTCTCTCTGCCCCGGCGTGGTGCACGTCCTCGTCGTATTTCTTTATGATGGGCTCTGTGACCTTGTGTCGGCTGTTTAAGACTATCGGGTACTTGACGTCATCCGGTAAGTCTGGGGCTCTCCTCAGACGACCACCCACTCTGATGAGATTATGGGCGTCGCTCTCAGGGGCTAAGTGGAGCAGTCTGCTGTCTGACGGGACTGGCTTTGATCCCTGCAGACAGTCTAGCTCGTCGGGGAACGAGTCTCTTTGGGCTCGCTGTAGCAGAAGGAGTTCTGCTTCTTCGTAGTTAGCTGCAGTAATGTCAGTAGTGGACGGAACCTCTGGGTGGTGCCACAGGAATGTCTTTAGCTGCGCACTTTCAAGGGTGAGGCAGTCGTCTATGTTGGGATCTGTGGGGACGAGTGTGTGTGTCAACCCACAGAACATAGATTTCTTCTTCTCTGCCTCCTCTTCACTCGCCTCCCGTGGGGTGGGTGTAGGCCACTCTTCTTCCGGGAGCTTGAGGAACTCGGGACCGTCACTATAGAGATTGTGACGGGTGAGGTCATCCAGGGACATTCCCCGTGTGATGACGTCAGCTGGGTTCTGTTTTGTGTCCACATACCTCCAACATGCTGCTTCTGTTAACTCTTGGATCTCTGTGATTCTGACTCCCACGAAGTATCTACACGAATCGGACTGGATCCATGTGAGTACGGTCATGGAGTCTGACCACAGGATTGTTCTTTGCACCGGAATGGTGTGTTCACGTTGGATTAACGTGGCGAGTTGCGCTCCTGCTAGGGCTGCGCAGAGCTCTAGACGCGGGATAGATTGTTGCTTGCGGGGGGCTATTCTTGAGCGAGCCAGGATGAAGGCAGTATGTATTTCTCCTCCCTCCTCTCGGGCCGGCAAGTAGGCCACCGAACCGTAGGCTACTTCGGAGGCGTCGCTGAAGACGTGCAGGTCCATCTGGCACGTCTCCGGCCTCACTGTGGGTGGGAAGTAGCTGCGGCGTATGTTGACACCTGGGAGCGAGCTGAGTTCTGTCTCCCACTCTCTCCATGTGGAGGCAAGGTGTTCGGGTATGGGATCGTCCCAGCCCTGGTCCTTGTCCCATAGCGCTCGCACAATCATCTTTGCCCTGGTGGTGTAAGGTAGAATACATCCCAACGGGTCATATTGTCTGGCGAGTGTTCTGTATACACTCCGTCTTGTGGTCGGTAGTGAAGTCGACCTTCCCTGCTCCTTGGTCAGGGGTGTGTGTTTATAATGTAGCGAGTCTGTTTTGAAGCGCCAGACTAGTCCTAATGTCATTTCTTGGGCTTCTCCTGGGATGGTCGCCATCCAGGTCTCGCTGCTTGCTGCCTTGTCCTCTGGGGAGAGGCTGCGCAATACTTGAGGGTCGCTGCTGGCCCACTGCCGGAGATCAAAGCCGTCTTTGATCAGGGAGCCGCGGAGCTTGAGTAGGAGGGCCTCGGCTTCTTCTGGCGTCGAGACGCTTTGCAGACAGTTGTCCACGTAGAAACTATTTCCTACACTTTGTCGGACCTCTTCATCAGCAGCTGCGACGTGTTTTTGCAGTGCAAACGTAGCACAGCATGGGCTGCATGTGGTTCCGAAAGGGAGGACTTCCCATTGATAGATGGATGGTTGCTCATCCCCGATCCTCTCTCTCCATAAGAACCGCAGCAGGGGCTTGTCCTCTTCCACTAGTCGCACCTGCAGAAACATCCCTTTGATGTCGCCGCTGATGGCCACCTTGTCTTGGCGGAAACGTAGCAACACGCCTAGTAGAGAGGGGCCGAGTGTTGGGCCGGGCAAGAGCTCTTTATTCAGATTTTGTGATCCGATCTGGTAGCTGCAGTTAAACACAATACGATCCTTGCCGTTGTGGTGGACTTTGTGGTGCGGCACGTACCATGATTCGTCGTCTGATCGGCCTCTTTAATGTCAATTTTCTTTATGTGTCCCGCTGTGATTAGCTTGTCAATCTCAGCGCGGTACACAGTAGCTTGAGCGGGGTCTCTGGCTAGGCGCCGCTCTGTGTTCGATAGATACCGCTCCGTTGCTTCTTTTGGGGCGTGGAAGGTAGGCATACCCTCTCGCCTCAGGAGTGGAGTTGCGTATCTCATCACTCCGTTGACTTTGACTCTCTTTGTCCCCCGCTCGAGGAGGGCTATGGCATAAATGTCTTCCTTGGAACGAATGTGTTTCTTTTCGTTCTTAAAGGGCATTGTCTCTAGTGTCCATAGCCTCTCGACGTGCTGTAGGAGGGTGGTGTCTTCTTCTGTCACTCTGGAGTGGAGGCAGCGAGTGGCTGCTGTTCGGTTGGGAGACCTGGAGAGGGGGCCTTGTAGTGTCCATCCTAGGCGGGTCTCGACTGCTGCTGGACAGCCTCTGGGCCCAGTGTGGACCCGGTCCATCGGGACGATGAGGTGTGCATGGTCGGATCCTATCAGCAGGGTCGGGGTGGCACCGTCTATGAGCGGTATAGGTAGTTGACGCAGGTGCACGTATTTATCCATCAGCTTGGCGATGGGGTAGGTGTACTGCGACAGGCCTATATCTTGGCTGGTGAAAGCGTTAGTGATCCTATACCGTCTCTCTGGCTGCCAGCTTGCTGCGATAGTGAAGGAGACGTTCTCGCCCTTGATCGTCTTCAGGTCTCTTCTTATTGTCCGAATCGTCATAATTTCTTCGCTCCCCCGCAGCCCCAGCTGGGCCGCAGCGGACGCAAGGAGAAGGGTCTTCTCTGACCCGTCGTCAAGGACGGCGTAGGTGTCCATGACATTGTTCTCGTAACTCAGTGTTACGCGGACCACCTTCAAGAGCACCCGGGCGCCCCCGCTGCCGGCGGGGTCAATGTACATAACACTTGCCTTTGTGCTGCTTGAGGGTGCGGGCTTTCTTCTGTTACTGTCATGTAAAACGTCCAAGTGGGCTCCGTCACACCGACTACACCTCTTCTTTAGGCGGCACTCGGCTGCCATGTGACTGCGCGCACATCGGTAACAGCGTCGGTTGGACTTTATCCATTGACTCACCTCGTCGGCGGTCATCTTCTTGAACGTGTCACAGTGTGACAGCCAGTGTTCCTTTTCGCAGTACGGGCATACAATCTTCCACTTCTCTTTCATCGAGGGGGTACTGTGGTTCTTGTTGCTCGGTACTGATTCGGCTTGGTGCATGACGGTCACCAGCCTGCGGCCATCGTTTGCTCTCCTAGGTCCCTCTCTGGAGCTTGGCGCGCTCCGCACGAACATATCCAATCGTAGGCTGTTGACTTCTCTCGCCAGGAAGTCGGCTAGGTCTAGGAGGGATGGCTCGGGACCGTTAGGATCACGGTGGTCTCTTTGCCGCCTGAAGCGCTCTTGTCGGGCGGGCGGAAGCTTCTCTAATATCCTCTCAACATTAGAGTTCGCGTACAGTTCATGCATACCCTTTTCCTTTTGTGCCCCCAGCATCCCTACCAGGGATTGTACCTTGATAGACAGGTCATCTAGTGAGCGATTGTCTGTGGCTGGGGGTAGACGGTCAATATTCCTTATCTCTTGTATTACGTAGTCCCATATGCGTCCATAACGTTGGTCGAGGGCTGCTAGAGCCGCGGTGTATGGGGTAGTAGAGGTAGAATATGCCAGCGCTATATTGTGCACTCTGGGCACCTTCAGGTGCTTGAGTAGGATAGCATACTTGTACGGTTCATCTGGTACATCGGACATCATTGTCTCTAAGCACATTCGTAGCTCTGTGTACTGTGCTCTGTTCTCGTGTGTGAAGTCTGGGAACGTCGGTGTGCCAAGGTACGATGCCATGGATGGCTGGCACATCGGAGAGCGTTGGAGGAGAGGCCTCCTAGGCGAGTCTCCTCTTACGTGTCGTGGTGTGCTGGTACCTGTCGGGTACCCAGGTGCTGTTCCTCGGGGCTGGTCGTGCGTCAAGCTCACCCATGAATTGAGTCGGGGGTCTGTAGCGCAGAGCCGCGGGGGTAAAGTCTGGGCTGTACTGGACCTCCTGGTCCTGTGGAGTACGATGCTGCTGTTGGGCTTGACTTTCCTCCTCTCCCTCTTCTTCTTCCTCTGCCAGGTCATCTAGATCCTGTAATCTTCTATTTAGTCTCTCAGCGGCGTAGGCCGGTTCTTCCCTGTTGCTGGGTCTCGCATGGACCGGTCGGGGAAGGGGTTCGGAGAGGGGTATAGGCTCTTTCGGTTGGCCGGGCTCAGGGTCGCTTGATCGGGTAGGGGAGGGTGCCCTAGACCCTTGTCTTGACGAGGCCCTGGAGCTCCGAGCAATCAGTTGCTCCATTATCTGCGCTTGTAATCGGTCGCGCTCGGCTTCGCGCTTGATGTGAGCGAGGTCGCGCTCTGCTTCTCGTTGGGCTTGGGCTGCGTCGCGCTGTGCATTGGCGGCTCCGCGCTGTGCATCGGCGGCGGCGCGCTGGGCTTCGGCGCGGTCTCTTTCCATATTCTCTTCCGTCTGGAGGCGTCTAGTCTCTAGGCGTATGCGATCTTCGTCACTCCGTTGCTGCGCCTGGAAGCGCTCTCGCTGGGTCGCAGAGTGTTCGCGTTCACTAAGGGCTTGCGCTTGGAGTTGCGCGTGGAAGCGTTCTCGTTCCATGGAAGAATGTTCGCGCTCGCTAAGCGTCTGTGCTTGGAGTCGATCGCGTTCAGTGGAGGCTGCCAGGGTGGCGATAAAGGCCTGCGCCAGCATCTTGTCTGCCTCGCTGGGGGAAGACACTGTTGGAGGTGATCGGCTTCTGGCAGTGCTCGTTGGAGATCCGTTCTCCTGTCGCGCCCGAGGAGGTCTATCTCCTGGGTGCGCGTCTCTTCTGGTGGTGGGTCGGGCTCCGTCCCTGGAAGGCTTTCTTTATCCTGGAGCTCTCCGGGGACTGCCTCGTCGACGTTGGCGGGGGGTAAAGTCATGTCAGGTCCCTCCTGGTCCCCCCCGTGAGCTTGGTCAGTTACGTTAGAACCCACTAGGGTCTCTACTGGCGGGGTCGCCTGGTCGGTAGGGTTTGACATACTTTTACTATCCGCTTTTTCCGCGTTTAACGTCTGTAGAAAGCTAGGTAGTAGACTGGCAGCGTAGTCCTCTAGGTAATGAGGTGGCTGCCGTCTGCGCTGCGGGCGATCTATTTTAGGAGAACCGTTTGTGGAGTGTTCATCATTGGCCATGTCAATATTAATATTATATTAATATTACGCTAATTACCCTCCGGCTCGAAGGACCAATTGTAACTGAGGGGTACAATTCCCTGACTGTATTAAATAAGTATGGTATCATTAAACCACTACTGTCTTATGTACATTACTACTGGCCATACAGTACACAGGTATATGAGATGAACACCTCCACAATGACACGGTTCCACACAAATCTTGGTTAGAATAATATTTATTAGCAGCAATAATAGTATATTACATTACTTTACTTAGAGTCGCGCTTGTAAGGCGAAGAATGTGCGTGAGTAAGTCAAGAGCGTAAGTCCATTAGAATATTACGCAGGAGATAATGAATACCACCTGTATCTTAGGAATTATATCTATGGTACACTAGTAGGGCAGCGGGAGATACTAGTAGGGTCCCTCCGGTTGTAGGCCAGCAGGGGGGAGGATTTGTCGGTAACGAAAGTCTGGGTCAACGAAGAATAAGGAGACTCCAGGTACAGGAGACGGTGCAATAATCTCTTGATCCGCAGACGAATAACAGCTATTCTCCGGTATGCAGCTCCGCATGGAAGAAAGCTAGCCAGCCTCAGGCGTCCTAGAGGCGGGCTCGACGTTGCTCCTCACAGGGTAAATCCCACACAATTGTGGGTGTAGACGATTCTCCGCTCCATCAGCTACAGGACCAAAGCATTTGAAATAATAGAATAGGTCGAACTCGACGGTACAGCGTTAAACTCTGATACTTCAGCTATCAATTCGCACGCGGTCTCAAGGCTCTATTTTGGGGCCAAACGGGCCCTACTTCACAGCACGTTGTATCGTGGTGTGAGGCTTCACTTATTGGGTAACTCTACTTCTGTATTCACCTGCGCCGTATTTATACGTTAGGTGAACAAACTAGTACCAGCCTTATTCCTGTCTCGTATTCTTGCGCAGAGCCGGTCATGTCCAGGCATGTCTTTGGCGGTGACTTTGAACTAGACCTTGGGGGTATGGCAGTGGCGCCTAAGGGACCGCTGTCCAATAAGAGAACGAAATATTATGGTCTGTACTAGGTAAAGGGATATTCCGTGTATATGTACAAAGAATATACAAAGGATATCAGACGATATACAAATATTATACAATATATATCAAGTAATAAATATATATATTCGGTTTAATCTGATCCTTCGTAACAGTTACCATGACAC
Source organism: Notolepis coatsorum (assembly GCF_963971535.1). Taxonomy (NCBI): domain Eukaryota; kingdom Metazoa; phylum Chordata; class Actinopteri; order Aulopiformes; family Paralepididae; genus Notolepis; species Notolepis coatsorum. The sequence continues at coordinate 118,291,864 of NC_140170.1, forward strand.
ATTTTAATAGATTTCTGCCAGTTTATCTCACTCGCCTGCTCTCTAGCACAGTACTTTTGGGCAAAAGCTTATATACCTGTAAAATAATAGCATATCACTTCTCTTCTTTGTAAGGTGTCACTGTAGCCAGAAAGATTTATATTTTGTTACACCAATCATATTTTGTTCCATGGTTCAGCAGGATGACCAATTAGTTGTTAATGTGAATTGAAACAGCAGGCAGTTTGGTGCTCAGCTGACATAGTCTAGTAATATTAATAACCGTGAGTAAAGGAAAATTAAACCTCTAAACTACTGGGAGATATCACAGAGGCTTCCAGGAGAAAGATTAGAAAGATTGGTGTCCTCGACAACCAAGGTAACTGACATGAGTGACAGAGGTTCACAGGCAATTAAACAAAACGTTTAATACATGTATGCGTGATGCCATAGCAACAGTGATCATCAGTGAGTTTTAATGTGTGTTTGCCAATTGATGTGTGTGAAATCATAGACATTCATTATCTTTGTGTGTGCATATGTGTGTATGTTCCCTTACAACAGTATGTGGATTTGTTAGCTAATGTATGATTGTGTGTGTGTGTGTGTGGTTGTGTGTAATAATATAATAATGCAGGACTTTGGAGAAGTCTTTATTTGGCATGCAGTGACACACATGCGATGGGCGGCACACACACATAGGAACACACACACACACACATGCAATTATTGGGTCGCCGATGCGATTGAGTCTCTGCACTTGACCCATCCCGTCGTCCTTCCCCCCAAGGGCTGCCAAGACCAGACAGGGTGTCGGCGAGGGATCGCGCCCCGGGGACCAAAGTGCTCATGCCCGTCTTCGTCAGGGACGCGACAGCGTTAGCGGTGTGTGTGTGTGTGTGTGTGTGTGTGTGTGTGTGTGTGTGTGTGTGTGTGTGTGTGTGTGTGTGTGTGTGTGTGTGTGTGTGTGTGTGTGTGTGTGTGTGTGTGTGTGTGTGTGTGTGTGTGTGTGTGTGTGTGTGTGTGTGTGTGCGTGCGTGCGTGCGTGCGTGCGTGCGTGCGTGCGTGTGTCTGTGTGCGTGTGTGCGTGCATGCGTGTGTATTGTGTGTGAACCCTGCAGGCAGTATAGCTATTCTGTCTGGTCTGGTGCAGAAAGCGTCATCAGACCATGCAAAGCTACATAATGTGATCTCAATGTGTGTGTGTGTGTGTGTGTCCAATCCACTTGGATTGTGAATGTGATATATCACCAGAAAATACGCAGCCTCTACTGTATTGGACTATGAATTTGAACACAATTCTCTAACTTATCATCTTTAGATGGACTTGTGGAACAGTCTGGAGTTAGAGCTAAAACAGAGTACAAACATAAATCAGTTTAAAAAGATGTACAAAAAATATTTAGGCGGCTACGTGGTCCAGTGGGCAAGGCGCTCACCACGAATACTGGATACGCTGGGTTCGCCTGTTCGAGCCCAGCGCTCCACATTGCTTTCATTTTAGCTGGTCGTCCGTACTAATACAATGGCAGTATTAGGGGGTGGGAAACTGGTGGGTGGGGATCGGGCGTTGTGGACAGTGACTCCTACAGGTCGGTTGGTGCGCCTGCACAGTAGAATCAGGAAGCAATGGGGGCGGCGCCCCTCCAAAGCGCAGACCCCTGACGCTGAAAGATCGCGCCGCGCAGGTGAAAAGATGCGACTGCTGTTACCTCGAGTATCGGAGGGGACTCGTGCTATGTATGACTTAGTCCACATTGCAGCCGGCTTGTGGGAGGCAAGAAACAGCGTTCGAGACAGGGGAGGGTTGAATTAATTGGATGATACGAAATTGGGATGGGAGAAAAATAGAAAATGGGAGAAAAAGTGGATCAAAAAAATATATATATATATATTTTTAATGGGTATCTGGAAGAGGAATTGTGTTGATTGGGAGTATGTGTAAGATGTAAATAAAAAAATTTAAGAAATTATGTATCTCATATGGTATTTATTTAGTATATTGTATATTACATATTTATAGGTATATTTATATACATGTATTTATATATAAATGTATTGGATTGTATATAGATACAGCGTTTATACATATAATTAACAATAGATTAAATTATAATTTGTGATTTTGACAAATTGATAATTTGTTAAATAGGGGTAGGAATGAAAAAAAGTGTATACTTCTTCCTACTCCTTTTTCGAACACGGTAAACTATGATTTGTTTATCTGTTTCTCTTTTTGTTGTCTTTTTTTATTATCTTTTGTAAATGAACAGATATATTTTTCTTTTTATACTTAATTATACGAAAATATAAATCTTACATATTATAACTGACATTTAACACAGTTCTAAACAACAGTTTAAAATATCACACGGTAATCACAATCACTTTTTATTTAATTTTATTCTCCTGCACCAGCCAACTTGTTTTCTTATCATGTGTACCTTCCTCCATCTGTGTAACACTACATTTTCCTCCAGCTGTTTTATGCTACATTTTCCTCCAGCTGTTTTACGCTACATTTTTCTCCAGCTGTTCAAACGCTACATTTTCCTCCAGCTGTTTTACGCTACATTTTCATCCAGCTGTTTAAACGCTACATGTTCCTCCAGCTGTGTAACGCTACATTTTCCTCCAGCCGTTTACCGCTACATTTTCCTCTATCTGTGTAACGCTACGTTTTCCTCCATTTGTGTTATGCTACATTTTCCTCCAGCTGTGTCACGCTACATGTTCCTCCAGCTGTGTAATGCTACATTTTCCTCCAGCTGTGTAATGCTACATTTTCCTCCAGCTGTGTAACGCTACATTTTCCTCCAGCTGCTAACACGACATTTCCCTCTAGTTGTGTAAACACCTATTCAGTATTACTGTAGTCAAGATGTGAGTTTATCATGAAAATTGTGAAAGGTATATGTCCTTCACTATACATGTGCCAACTCAACATCAGAATACTCAAATAGCTCAAATAATATCTATTTGAATATTAATTATATCAGAATATTAATGTGGAAATCATGCAACAATAGCACAGGTTATTTTTTTTTTTTATAATAATTCTAACTTGAAGTGGGAATTATGCACAGCCAAAGTTCAAATCATATTTTTATTTTCCATTGGAAGTCTGCATACAGAATAATCAATAAAACAAAATAAATAATTTATTCTTCATACAGAGAGCTCTTTTTATTTAGTTTCTTTCTGTTCTCTCTTTAAAAGAAAACCTAACCTTTTCTTCCATTCTGTTTAGTTCCAAAGCACTTTGTTTGCAACTTGTTTTCTATCAAAGGGCTGCACAGAAAAGTGTTGCTGATTATAGCAGAGAGGGAGAACAGGCTGGAGATGTAAACACATGAAGGTTTAGCAGAGATGAGACCTCGCACTGCCTGATCCATACAGGCTGCAATTAACCACAACACACCAGGCATTAGCTAGCCTAATTACAGCTTGTCCAATACATAGCTGCTGTGTGGGAAAGAAAGAGGGAGACTGTGTGTGTGTGTTTTGTATGTATTGTGAGTAGGGGTGTAACGGTACGGCCGTCACAGTGTGGTACATGCAGCCTACGACGAATACGCCTCAGCGCAAACACACCAGCACAAACACACACACACGCCGCGCGTCGCCAACACACACACGGTGCGCGTCGCCAACACACACACACACAGCGCGCATCGCCAACACACACACACGCCACGCGTCGCCAACACACACACACGCTGCGCGTCATCAACAAACACACACGCCGCGCATCGCCAACACACACACACGCCGCGCATCGCCAACACACACACATGCCGCGCGTCGCCAACACACACACACACGCTTCGCCAACAAACAACAACAACATTCTCCCCCGCCGGACTCACGCTGATCAAATAAAAAAAATAAACATACTTTTTCGGACTGATCTTCTGTGTACCGTTACACCCCTAATTGTGAGTGTATGTGTATGTGTTTGTGTATCTGTTTTTTTGCAGGTTATATCTCTGACACTATTTTCCTGTTTTTCTCCCTCTTTCTTTATTTGAGTGTGTGGTTGTGCTTGTATGGTCTATCTCTCTCTTTCCTTATCTCTCTCGCCCCCCTCCCCCTCTCTCTCTCCCTCTCTCTCTCTCTCTATCCCTCTCTCTCTCTCTCTAATTTTCTTTCAATTAATTGCAATTGCCTTCACTGGCATGATGTAACACTGTACATATTTCCAAAGCAAGCACTGGTGTAAGCACTGCACAACATTAAATAGAAAACATTACTATAGCTAGTAGTAGAAACTAGATGGAAGTACAAATGAACTATAAACAAAAGCTAACTGTAAACAATATCAGCACAACAAACTAAACAAATCAACTGTCATCAAAATAACAGCAACAACATGTGTCAGGTTACTTAGTGTCATACTTACTGTATGTACTTGTATATCATAGTGTATGGCACGCAGCAACATATTGCTGTTAGCTCACAGCTCTTTGAGTCATCCCCTAATAGGTAAAGAAAACTTTTTGTTACTAATTCTAATTTTCTAAAATGTGTTTCTCTAAGATTTTTCTTCTTTTCACATTTGGTGAGGAAGTGTAGTGTCAGTGTAGGTTCACTGGGGCTGCAATGACAGCACAGCCTTTGCTCTGCAGGAAGCCTTTCAAGTTTCTTTGTCAAGGTTGTTTTTGTTGTTGATCAGTCATTATGTTCAAATAATATGCTATGTTGTACAGGGTGTAGAGCCAGATAGCACTGCATTTTGCCATGTGCTTTTGTTTGTCTTTTCCAAGAGGAGATGTAGTTTTGTTTATAGTGTGTTGTAATTTGATTGAGTCTGATCATTGTGTTTTCGCAAAATCCGGGTCACGGCACCAAGTTGTTAGATGTTTCTGTCCTGCGTTGTGTTTGTATGAACCCCTGTTTGTACATCCGTTAGTCATAAGAAACAACACTGCAACGTGATCTCTTTCCTTAGACCCTCATGTTTATTTTCATAAACATAGCCTCGTAATCAGATGTAACCCATTCTGTATTGTCCGTGTTCAGTCTTAATTATCTTTAATCCAATGGTTCTCTCTCTCTCTCATCGTAGCCAACCACCTTTTCCTGTTAGCCGAAGCTAGTGATGATGTGTCACTATTTCCCCTCCCCCACCCAGCGAGGGTGGGGAGGGATGAAAGTCTCTGATCAACGCGTCCGCTCTTCTGTGCTTTGTATCTCAGTCTAATTTACCCCGGAAGGAACTCAGATCATAACGTCTTCCCCCTAGCAACGGGGGCCCGCCCCATTTCCTCGTTACTATGTGACGCGCTGCCATGGCAACTGATCTTCACCTTTAGCATGGTTCTATCGATGTCAAACTCTCCATAGTTCTCTCTGACCAATCCTGCCTGCTCTCAGTCCTTATCAGTGTTTATGTTAACAAGCTGCCAAACGACCTCAGAGCCACACACCCTGCTTGCTACCATGGAGACACAGAACTGGCTACCGGCTACTTTTAAGATCTATAGATCCGTCTGAGTAGATGCTGTCACCCACCGATATGTATACATTATATACACATTGAAAAACAAGGAACTTTCTTCAACACATTTCACAAATGTTCAGATACAATGGAACCCTACAGTATGGCAGTGGTGAAAATAACTACCAAATTCTTCAGTAATGGTAAAAGATTATGAAAAAAGAATGGCACAGTATCACAGGAATGATGACTTGGAACCCACATTTCAAAAAGACTCGTATGGTCTTTTAATAGAGCCTCAGGACTAAGCCTCAGGATTAGCTGGGTAAGGGGTTCTTATTATTCCTCAGCTCTTGGCACTGCAGGGCTTGGTAATTATATGAGAGGGGGTCACTTTGTTGTGTGCCCAAAAGTGAATTGCTATTTTTTGTATTTTTAGTACATAGTGGGTATTGGCCTAATTCTGCCCCTGCATGCATTGTTTGTAGTTTTCCTCTGGACATGTAGGATAATCTTATAGAACTTTGCATGCAGGGTCTCAATGGGGTGCTTATCCTATTGAATACAGTCTTGTGAATAAAGTAGACCCGACACCCACTGCTATAGAGTGCAATTGGTTCAATCAATAACTCAATTACTTTTAGCCAAATTGGTTAAATGTCCAGTTGAACTTCGTTTTAATCCTAAATACAGTAGGTGTAGTATATGCAGTACTCTGTTACATTTTCTTGCTCCGGTTCTGCTCTATGGGAATTAACCTTATGACCTATTTATCACTGAAAACGTTCGCTACATGTTCTGGTCCCATGTTCTGGTCCCATCTCTATGAAGGTCTGATATTGTACAGCTTACTGGGTTTTGTGTGTGCCATTTTAATGTTTGATCTTTTAATAAACAGGGTAATTTGGCTGTCTCTTGTGATCTTGTAATTTGTAAGCTCTCTGTATCTCTCTATCTCTGTTTCTCTCTCTGTCTCTGTCTCTCTCTAACCGTGTTTCCATTCAAATGTAAAGCACATTTTAAGCAAACTTTTGAAATGTCGTAAAAAAAAAAATAGATTGCAAATTAGGTTTCCATCAGTTGGGGTTGACGCAAATAAATGTTCTACCTGAAGCTTGGCTGTCTAGAATTGACTACTATTGGGGAGGTTATTTCATGTCAGCTCAGATAAGACCTTATTTCTTGCTTTCCGAAGGAAGATCAAGATTGAAGAGCTGTGGTTTATATGGCTATAACAATAATCAACATATTACATTTCCTCCATTATGTGTTACAATAGCAGCAGCACGTTTGACAGTAACCCCGCGCAACAGCACATCCGACAGTTCTGGGAACGTTTTGATGATAATTTACAGCCTTTCGCTTCATAATTTCAAAAACGTTATTTAAAACCAGTTGAGTTCATGTGCAATGTAACGGAACCAAACAGCTGAGCAGATCCTCTACCTTCATCCTACTGTATAAACCTTTATTACATGGCGTTTTTTAACATTCGCCAAAATGCTTGATTGTGATTGGTCAATAGCGCTCCGTTACCCCTAGCAGCGGTCAATTATTTCTCGACAATTGACCGCTGTCATGGGCAACGCGCAATAATGACCGCTGTTAGGGGCAACAGAGCGATATTGACCAATCACAATCAAGCATTTTGATCGCAGTCACGAAAGCTATAACCTCGTTCCCAGCTTTATCTCGCACAGCTGCACTACATCAGGTTCAATCAAGTCCACACCTGCCGGCGATGACAGAGGAGCCACAGAACAACTGCGTCTGCATTTGATCTCGTCTTGTCGATGGTGTAAAATGAATTAGGTATATTGTTAGTAAGTTAGCCATGTAATAAGCGGGATAATGTATAGCTATACTCGGTCATTGTCGCAAAATAATTGACCTTCACTGCGTTTAGAACACCTCGGCTGCGCCTCGGTGTTCCAGAACGCAGTGTGGGTCAATTATTTTGCGACAATGACCGATTATAGCTATACATTATCCCTTACTTAAACATTTATCCTCTGCAAATTATTTATTCCATGGGCTATTTAACGCATACACTTCCAACAACATTTCCAAAATCCACTCAAGTCAGTGTAAAAACCTTTTTGTGCAATTGAGGCCTTTTTTTCTAAAATGTTTTGCCGTTTCCATCAAGCTTTTCTAATGCGATACTTCAAAATGTGCATGAAAATGGAATGGAACACAGCTTCTCTCTCTCTCTCTCTCTCTCTCTCTCTCTCTCTCTCTCTCTCTCTCTCTCTCTCTCTCTCTCTCTCTCTCTCTCTCTCTCTCTCTCTCTCTCTCTATCTCTCTCCCTCTCCCTCCATCCCACTCTCTATCTTTCTCTCCCTCTCTATCTCTCCCTATCTCTCTGTCTACATCTCCCTCTCCCTCCCTCCATCCTACTCTCTCTCTGTATATCTCTCTCTCTCTCTTTCTCTCTCATTCTCTCCCTCTCTCTCTCTCTCCCTCTCTCCCTCTCTCTATCTCTCTCTCTCTCTCTATCTATCTCTCTCTCTCTCTCTCTCTCTCTCTCTCTCCGCTGCCATCAGCAGCATAATGGCTCTAATCACATGCTTTGGCGCTCGGTTTGTGTGTGAATGTGACATGTGTGTAAGCGCATGTGTCAGAGTGTGTTATAGACACACACATACACACACTCACAGATGCAGGGTGGCTTTTAGGATAATCATAGTGAATTGTGGAAGGACAATGTAGCAAATTCTGCAGAGTTTCATTGCCTGTTACATGTCTGATAAAGGTCTTTAATCAGGTATGCAGCCAGTAGGTAGATAGGTAGTTTGTGCGCGCATGCATGTGTGTGTATCTGTGTATGGCTCAGTGTCCAGCTAAAGGGCCAATTAATTAATGTTAGATAGCAAGAGTATGTGTTTATGTGTGTCCACATATACGTATATGTGTGTGCGTGTGTGTGTGTGTGTGTGTGTGTGTGTGTGTGTGTGTGTGTGTGTGTGTGTGTGTGTGTTAAGGCTGAGCCCGAACCCTGTTTTTAGGGTTTGAACGTTCGCCAGGGTTTATCGAACGAACGTTCGAACGTTCGTTTTTTGTAAATTTTTTAATACATTTTTTTTGTATTACTTTTTTTTTTTTTTATATAATTTTTTTTTTTTTTATTATAGATCCTACGGAGGGCGGCATTGCATAATCTATTGGTGAAAAAACATGTTGTTTACAGTGGTGGCTGTTCATGTAAACATGTAATTAAACAAAGCACTCAGAAGAAAATAAACAAGCTACTGAGTACTGCATAAAGTTCCTACCTATGATAAACAATAGCCCTTGCACACCGCAGTCACGTAAGGGGCTAGATAAACAAATGCATTCGTTTTGTGGCATTTTAACGTTATATAGTTAGTGTTACACGTTCAATAACAGGTATTCACTCTTGGTCGACGGGAAGGAGAGAGGCGCGCGCCTAGGCTCCTTCCACCGTCTACCTCTGAACGGGGGACGGCAGAGAGACAGAGAGACACCGGCGCGGGGGTCCCGCCGGGCTCCCAACAGGCCTGCGGCCTCGGCCAGAGTTGTTTCCAACGCAACCACCTCCCGCCATGAAGCTCGCGCTCCGTGGCCGGAAAAGGCTGGTTCACCTATGGAAAGTTGTTACGACTTTTACTTCCTCGGCGGGGAGCTAACGCTACGTTAATGCTTCTCTCAAGCAGATCAATGGCGGCATTGCCGGAAGTAAAAAAATAATAAACGCTTGCCGATTGGTGGTAACAGCAGAGGCGGGTGCAAGCGGTGTGACGTAATTGGCAGAATCGCCTGTCATTCAATCAAAATTGTTCTATTGCATTGGTTGAGACTAGAGCTCTGGTTGAGTATCCAGCAACAGCCCGGCAGAGACCATACTGGATACTGGTTGAGCCGAGCGACTCGGGGGACGCGCCGCTTCACATCGCCTCACCGTCGTTGCGCCTGCTTTATTTTTTTTCACCAAACGTTCAAACCCATTAATTAAAGTCCGAATGTCAGCTTAACGAACGAGCGTTCGAACGTTCGAACGTTCGGGCTCAGCCTTAGTGTGTGTGTGTGTGTGTGTGTGTGTGTGTGTGTGTGTGTGTGTGTGTGTGTGTGTGTGTGTGTGTGTGTGTGTGTGTGTGTGTGTGTGTGTGTGTGTGTGTGTGTGTGTGTGTGTGTGTGTGTGTGTGTGTGTGTGTGTGTGTGTGTGTGTGTGTGTGTGTGTGTGTGTGTGTGTGTGTGTGTGTGTTAGTGTGCCTGCATGTGTAGTAACACATTTTACTGACAACCCTCTCTGCCAGTCGTTCTCTATTGTACCTGTGAATGAGCAGGTGTTACTTGTTCTTAAAGCATTCAGCCACTGCAGGGCTGGTGCGCTTGGTTTATAACAGCCCTGCTGTGTTTCTGAATAGGTTTCTGATTGCTATAGTGCGTCTGTTGAAGGGACCCACTCACAGAATTACAATCCAATTCATTCCAGACAGTAGTAATTGACCAATCTCAAGTTCTGCCCTCTAGACACACAAACATTAAAAGTAAAAATCCACAATAAATCATAGGACTATGATAGTCCAGTATTTAAATCAAAATAAATGTAGATTAAAGGATATACATATACATAATAATTACGCTCTTCTGCACCCTTCCTTTCTCCTTCCCCCCCCCCCCCCCCCCCCCCCCCCCCCCCTCAGGACCCCCCTTGGACAGTAACCACCATTTCGTTTAACACCAAGGATTACAAATTCAGTCAAGTTCTGCCCTCTCTTGACTGAGGAAAGTGACACTTGTGATAGAACGGTCCAGAAGAACATCTTAATTTGTCCAAGATAAAAACGCAGTTGTGGTTGGTCAAGAAAAAAGGGCGGAGCTTGAGATAGGTCAGTTGTGTAGAATATCAAACATTTTCTTATAGGCTCATCGAGGCTGTCCACACATGAATCAATGCTCATTTCCAACAATGACATAATGGCAGGTATCTGAAGTGAATCAAAGGAGATGATGATACTCTGTATTTTCTATACCTCATAGTTATCTGTGCTCAGTATTTTCTTTCTATACTGTACATTATGCTGTATTGATGGTTGCAGGTAATAATATAATAATTATAAATTATAATTATAAATTATAAATAATAATTATAATAAACTTTATTTGTATAGCACCTTTCATACAGAAACTGCAGCTCAAAGTGCTTCACAACAGAAAAAAGACAGGCATAAAATGAGCACATAAAGTGCAGACATATTTCATTTCAACCTTTATTCATCAGTTGTTCACATTCGGATCTAACATCCCAACAGGCCACCTTGTTTATGGTTTGATTCAGTTTTAAATAGACAATAATAAAAAGAGTAAGATAAAATAGACAGAGTAAAATAGTGCAATAGTGCAGTGCAATAAAATAGTTCTGGATTACTGTTCAACAGTTCAAAGTCGTCTTTACCTTCTCTGTTTGGTATCTGTGAGGTTTTGTCCGCTGCTCACCTACTCTCTCTGTTCCTTTAAGCCTACTGTTAAGGAATTCCCCTCTCACTCACCTCACTAGCCCCCACCCTCGCGTTCTTTATTCTCGTTTGCTCTCAGCAGCCACACCCTTGTACTACCTGTCATTATGTGTTTGATTGGTCTGGTGCCGAACTCACACTTCCAGTTCGATTATCAATTACCTCCCGCACCTGTGGTGCATTCTAATTAGTTCCCCTGTGGGCTTTAAATACCTGGCTCTTCCCCTCTGTTCCTCGTGGGGTCGTGTTGTAACATGCAGTAACATTCGGTATCATATTCTCTATCATCAAGACTCCTTCGGGAGGTCCTCTGTTCTGGCTATGCTGTTTTTATCTCCGGCGTAAAGATGTGCTCCAGCCTTCGCCTCCTGTCGCCGTTGCCTAAGGGAGAGACTGGACTGCGCTCCCTAGACTTCCACGGGAGGTATCCCAGTGATCCACTTCAGACCTCCGCGCAGCAGTCGTCCTGACGCACATCCAGACCTCCGCGCTGCAGACGCCCAGACACCATCCAGACCTCCGAGCCTGGCCCGCTCTTCCACGCAGACGCACTCCAGATGCGTCCTCCGTACCAGCGCGCATTCCGCGCAGACGCACTCCAGATGCGTCCTCTGTACCGGCGCGCACTCCAAGCAGTGGCGCACCACTCTGACCTCCGCTCGGACAGCCGGCTCCCCGGTGGCGACGCTCTCGCCCCGCTGCTGTTCCAGCGCTCATTACGCACTACGTCTGGGTGAGTTTTACTGACTGTCTTGATCAAATTCCGTTTTCGTGTGTTTCTATAACACTGAAGATTACCACCTTTTTTATCAGACAGTCACTCACCCAGCGATCGCCTTTTTGTTGTTTTCACTGGGATAATATTTTTGGACCTTACATCTCCCACTGTGTGTTGTTCACACCGAAGATATTATTCACATTGGTTTGTTTTTTGGACTTCACTCTCAGTGTCTATTTTTGCACCAAAGATATTCACTTGGGATTGTGTTTTGGAACAGTGCTCACTGTGTGTATTTACACGAAGATATTCACTTGGGATTGTGTTTTGGAACTTTGCTCACTGTGTGTATTTACACGAAGATTTGTTCGCTTGGATAATTTTTGTATTTGGGTACAAGTCACCTCTCCTGTTCTCCTGCTCGTTCTACCTGCACCCTTGTTGACTCGCTCCCTCTCTCTCTCTCTCGGTCCCGCAACACCTCGGAGATTCTGCCGAGAGAAGTCTGCAGAGCGGCTCAGACGTCAGCATCTGCTACCCCCTACTACCACCACGGGAGAAGCTGCAGAGCAGCAGAACAATTTCTCCCCTATCTAGTCCCCCAGTCCTCCTTGTCCCCAGCCGGCCTCCGCGGGCCTCTGTCCCTTTCTCCCCTCTCTAGTCCTCCTTGTCCTCCCTGTCCAGTTCCCCCTAGTTCCTCCCTGTTCCAGCCTTCCCTTGCCCCGGCCCTGTTTTCCGTTAGCTTTCCCTTGCCTTCCCCTTAGCCAGCTCGCCTCTTAAAGGCACTGGGCCCTTTCCCTTTTCTTGTGTTTATCCAGTATTGGTGTTCTCCCTTAAAGGGACAGTGCCGTTTTTCTCGTTTGTTCAATAAATGCCCGTTCTTGGCTTACTCTCATACCTGTCTTGTGTTGTGCGATTGGGGTCGGTTACAAACCATAACAGTATCCACAGTTTAAAACTTGACAGTCTTCCCTCCTGTTTTATATCCACTTTGACCCTGCAATAAAATAGTAGAATAGAATAGATAGTAAAATTATGCAATAGAATGGACAGAGTGAAATAGTGCTACAGTACAATCAACAGCGGAGTGTATTAGAAGGCTATGGTGAAGAGGTAAGTTTTTAGCTTTTTTTTTTTTTTTTTTTTATAAGAGATCTAGCTTCTCTAATGTCCATAGGTAGTGTGTTCCATAACTTTGATGCATAGTTTGCAAAGGCTGCATCACCGATTTTCCTTAGACTGTGGCTTGGAACCTTCAATAGACCAGTAGTAGATGATCGCGCAATGTTCTAGGAGGCACATAGTTGACTAGATAATTTGCAATGTAGCTTGATGTAGCAATGTAGGTTGTAGCAATGTAGGTATGCTCTGATAACACATAAACAGAAAGTTGGTGGCAATAAATATTTTGTTTGAATCACTCAAGTTCTAACAAACTATAACAAAAGTGATGAGCAAGAAATGTACTGCAGTGTCTAACGTTATTCAGTGGTTAAAGTGGTTCAGTGCTGAGACAATACAGTATGAACAGCAACATCCCACAGAACGCCAGACTACACCCATGTTGTTTCCAGACTTGATCCAGCATGCATTCACTCAGGAGCATGGTTCATTATGAATTCATTAGATCTAGCATTAATGAAGTTAATAATGTTTTGTGTGTATGTATATGTCTATTTTCTGTGTGTGTGTGTGTGTGTGTGTGTGCGTGCGCGCGCACGCACGCACGCACGCGTGTGTGTGTGTGTGTGTGTGTGTGTGTGTGTGCATTTGAGGAAAACACAACCTGGGTCCTTTAATACCTGATTTTCAGGAGCTCTTACACCATACAAGACACATGACCCAAGTGTATAGTTTAGAATAGGGATGCACCGATCCAACTTTTTCAGTCACGATACCGATACCAATAACTGGGCTTTGGGTATCGGCCGATACCGAGTACCGATCCGATACCCATTGTTCAATTAATAAACTGTATGCCTCACTTGTAACGGTTCCAAGGAGGACAATGGAAACAGTGGCCACAATGTAAATTGTGGTCACAGTGGGAACAGTGGTCTCCTACCTGGTCTCCTACCTCCCTCTAGTGGCCAGATGACCCAGATGGTGCAGGCAATCATCACACCGATATTGACTATATTGATAAATATAATTAATGTTATTTCCTGGTGTGTGTTATTGAATGTCCCTTCCCTTGTGTGATGTGTTTCCCCTGTCTGCGTGTGGTTTTGTAATTGCTTTTGTGTTTAGCTGGTTGTTGTGTGTTTTAGACTGGCCTGGCCAGGTGTGGCCACTTGTAATTAGTCTGTGTATATATGTGTGTTCGGTCTGCTTCTCTGTGTGGTGACATTCCTCCGTTAACCCTTTTCCTGTCGACGTCGTCCTTGCCCTGTAGTGTTGTACTGTCTAAGTAAGTGTATATTAGTGTTCCGTTTTGTTGCCTGTTTATTTTCGAGTTCTCAGTTCGATCCTTTTATGTTCTTTTGTAACGTCCCTTCGCCCGTCTTTATGTTTGTTTATTTATCTGCTTCGTTACTTGTGTTTTTGGTCTTGTGACCTATTATCGTTCTCGTGGTTCTTACAATAAAAAGAACAGTGTTTGAGAAGAGCAAACTGCCATCTCCGTTTCCTCCTTCCACTCCATTCCGCATATTGGGTTCTCCTCTCCTTCCCTCGGCACACCCCATCGTAACATCACTGTGTGGAAGAGACTGGGATCATTGTTTTGTGCAAGGCAACACCAGGCTTGACTTAAAACATTACTTTCCTAACTTAGTGAAACAAAATGTAACAAATTAACACATAGATATAAATGTACTGAATTGTTATTTATTATTTTATTTATTATTATATTATATTATTATAAAAAAATTATAATAATGTGATACCCGATCCAGCTATTTTAGTCATATTGGGGCCGATATCTGATATCAATATCGGATCGGTGCATCCCTAGTTTAGAATACTTATTTAGGATGACAGAGGGATACAGAGAGATGGAACAATTGCTGCCAGGAGGCTGGTGGTTTGGCAGGACAGACCATGTGTCCTCAGCCGTCGCTGAGGTTGCGCTCTGGGCAAAGCTGATTAGGATGGTCTGTTCCTGTGTGGCTGGTTAAAGTGTGCCTGGCTGAGCCCAGAGGAGAGGACATCTGGCTGCAGGTCTCTAACAGCAATCTGTGGGAGAGGCTGGGAGCTAGCTGGGTGGGTCGCTTTCCATATGAATAGAATAGAATAGAATAGAATAGAATAGAATAGAATAGAATAGAATAGAATAGAATAGAATAGAATAGAATAGAATAGAATAGAATATTACTTTATTGATCCTGAGGGAAATTCAGCATTACAGATCGCTCACAATAAACATTTAGGTAGTCAAAATCACAAATAAGAACAAAAAATACAGTCTGGGATATACATTCTAAATAATATGTATATACATTCTAAAATATACAGCCAAAAATATACAGTAAATAAATGTAGAAAAGAAAATGTAATGTGTCGATAAAAAGTCATGGGTCAAAAGTAAAAAGTCCAAGAAGATTACCAGAGTTTGTACTGTCACTCTGTGCTCAGTGAGGCAGTGAGGCACAGTGATGCGTTGTACTGTATAGTCTGATGATTTTATTTGATTTTATTTAATTAGGGATCCCCATTAGCTGGTGCCATAGCAACCAGCTAGTCTTCCTGGGGTCCACACACAAAAAAACATACAAAAACAATTATTATTGCATAAACAAAAGAAGTCAGTACACACAATGCATAATGAAACTACTGTAACAATTAAGATAGCTAAAATTACATTACAGTGTAAAACAAAAACAAAAAATTACTTTAGTGTTAAAAACAATTTAAAAACAATTTAAGATTATTTAAAAAAGTGAATCTACTGTATATGCAGCAGAGGTTTTGAGGCAGGTTATTCCAAAGAGTTAATGCTCTAAAAATAAAAGATCTCCTTAAAGCTTTGGTTTTAGGACCTGGTAATTCAAGCTGCCCACT